>NW_027419444.1:0-143343 GCF_009905375.1 Apium graveolens
TATGGATCACAGATAGTGATGTTCCAGACATATGACAGGAATAAGGCCCTGCTATCACAATTTGAGGAGAAAGTTGGCCCCTTGGTGACCTTTAGAGAGAACATCAAAGGATTCACAATGGGATATGGAAAGATTGTTTTGAAAATGTTGTCATTGATGATGTAGCATTGGTAGCTGGTCTTGAAGTAAATCTTCTCAGTATCAGCCAATTTGCAGACAATGGTTTTAAAGTTTTATTTGACAAAGAAGAATATATTTTCATCAGCAAGAAAACCAATGAAGTTGCTCTAAAAGGAGCAAGGAAATGAAGCTTGTTTGTTACAGACATTGACTCAATAAATGAGGATGGTATTTGTTGCTTCTACACCAAGGCATCTATAGAGCAAAATAACTTATGGCATAAGAAGCTCTTACATCTGAACATCAAGGCAATCAACACCTTGTTCAAGAAAGAGTTAGTGAGAGACATGTCAAAATTAGAGTTTGCTCAAATTAAAGTTTGTGAAGCCTGTCAGAAAGGAAAAATGAAAAGATCAAGTCACAAGTCAAAAATTGTGAATTCCATAAGTGCACCATTGCAACTTATTCACATGGACTTGTTTGGGCCAGTAAATGTCTTATCAATTTCAAGAAACAAATATGCACTTGTGATGGTGGATAATTTCTCAACATACACTTGGGTAGAATTTATGCACTCTAAAGATAAAACTCCACACATCATAATTGAGCACATCAAGAAGATAGAAAAATAGGCTGAAGATCATAATTGTGTAAAGAGATTGAGAAGTGATAATGGAACAGAATTCAGGAATGCAACATTGAGTGAAGCCTACAAACAAAGGCATTGTTCAAGAATTCTCAGCTGCTAGAACACCTCAACAAAATGGGGTAGTTGAAAGAAAGAATAGAAAATTGATAAAAGCTGTTACGACAATGTTGCAAGATGCCAAGTTGCCAACAAGTTTTTGGTAAGAAGCTGTTAACACTGCATGCTATACTCAAAATAGATATCTCATTAATAAGGTACATGGAAAATCACCTTACTCAATCATGTCTAAGAGAAAGCCTACTGTAAAGAATCTTCATGTGTTGTAAGCAAGTGTTACATTTTGAAAGACAACTCTGAATATGTGGGAAAATTTGACTCAGGTTTTTGAAGCAATTTTTTCTGGGATATTCATTGGAAAGAACTACCTACAAGGTCTATGTAATTGATTAAAAGAAGATCATGGAAAGCACATATGTGAATTTTGATGATGACAAGTATCCAGGCTTGGAATGTCTTGATGATAATGAAGCTGAAGCCCTTGCATTTGAAAACCTCAACATTAACAGTGATTCTGATGAAGAAGATGAAGACAATATACTACAGATGATGAATGAAGAGATTACTGATCAAGAAACATGGAAATGGAAGCTCTTCTCAAACACCGGAATTTGATAACACAAACTCAGGGGGAAAGAGAAGAAGGATCTACTAGTCATACCAATAATGAAGAAAATGATGAAGGCACAAGTCAACAAACTCACACAAGGAAGTGGGATAGAAGTCACACTAGAGAAGCAATTATTGGTGATCCAACTACTGGTGTGAGAACTAGAAGTGCAACTGGTAATGAGTGCCTACATGCATGCTTTTTGTCTCAAGTAGAGCCTAAGAAAACTGAAGAAGCTCTAATGGATCCTGATTGGATATCTGCCATGCAGGAGGAACTGAATCAATTTGAAAGAAACAAAGTTTGGGAGTTAGTTCCTGCACCAAAGAAGAGAAGTGTAATTGGAACAAAATGGGTGTTCAGGAACAAGATGGATGAAAATGGTATAGTTACCAGAAACAAAGCAAGGTTGGTTGCAAAAGGCTACTCACAGGAAGAAGGAATTGATTATACTGAAAATTTTGCTCCAGTTGCAAGACTTGAGGCAATAAGGATTTTTCTAGCATTTGCCGCACATTCAAATTTCAAAGTGTATCAAATGGATGTCAAGAGTGCCTTCCTAAATGGTGAGCTAGAAGAATAAGTTAATGTGCAACAGCCACCTGGCTTTGAAGATCCAGAATTTCCAAATTTTGTGTACAAGTTACTCAAGGCTCTATATGGACTAAAGCAGGCACCTAGAGCTTGGTATGATACATTGTCAGAATTCTTACTTAAACATGGTTTTACTAGAGGCATTATAGACAAGACTCTCTTCTACAAGAAGCATGGTGATCATATGATCCTAGTTCAGATTTATGTAGATGATATCATCTTTGGTTCTACAAATGAAAAGCTTTGCTAAAGATTCTCCAGGCTTATGCAGAGTGAATATGAAATGAGTTTGATGGGGAGATTAAGCTACTTTCTTGGACTTCAAGTCAATCAAAGAACTGATAGAATCTTCATCAACCAAACTAAGTATGTCAAAGATTTATTGAAAAGGTTTGGTATGGTTGATTGTTCACCTGCATCTACACCTATGTCTACAGCAACAAAGTTGGATGAAGATAAAAAGGGCAAAAGTGTAGATATTTCAAGGCTATAATAGGAATGTTTGGATCATTGCTTTACTTAACTCCAAGTAGACTAGACATCATGTTTGCTACATGTCTGTGTGCAAGATTTCAAGGCAATCCAAAAAGAATCACATTTGATGGCTGTAAAGAGGATTTTCAGATGCTTGAAGGGGACTCCAAACTTGGGATTATGGTATCCTAAGGGAACTGATTTTGAGCTGTTGGCTACACAGAATGCAGATTTTGTTGGATGCAGGTTTACACAGAAATAGCACTAATAGAAGTGTGTCAGTTTCTTGACAATACTTGTAGCCTGATATAGCAAGACATAACAATCTGTGTCAACTTCCACAGCTGAAGCTGAATACATAGATGCTGGAAGTTGTTGTGCTCAAGTGCTTTGGATTAGAAAATCAGTTAATGAACTATGGCCTAGTGTTAGCACAAAATTCCAATTATGTGTGACAATACTAGTGCTATATCTATAGTGGCTATCCAGTTAATCGATCTAGAACAAAGTACATTGATGTAAGGTACCATTTTATTAGAGAACATGCCTCAAATGGTATCATTGAACTTATTTTTATTCCAACAGAAAAATAGTTAGCTGACATTTTTACTAAACCTTTGGATGAAGCAACTTTCACTAGACTTGTATGTGAAATTGAAATGCTTAATTCTTCATTCTAAGACAAGAACTCAGCTAATGTCTTGCAGCAGATTAATTCCTAGTAAAATAAAAATTAATTTGATTTAATTAGAAATTAACTGAAATATGTATTATAAATATTTCAGAAATCTCTTCATATTTATTTTTCAAAAATAAAAATTCAGCTTGGAATTTTTCAAAATTCTAAGAAAACTGTCTAGCTGTTAATTTACATCCTTAATATGTAGAATTAACACAAGGCAGAGAGAACTGAGTTCTCGATAAGTCTAAATTGACTTATCGACAAGTCATTATAAGACTTCTCGAGTGAGTTCCCGATAAGTCAATTTACTGACTTCTCGATAAGCTTTATTATGACATATCGATAAGTCATTGTAGAGTTCTTTAGCAGTGTTCACAGAGTTCTCTACAAGTATAACTTTTAGACTTATAAATAACTAATGACTGAAATAATTTAATTTAATAAATTATTTTGGTAAAATATTTTTGGCAAATTTATTCTAATTTTATTTTGATTTATTCAAATAAAAATTGAAAACAATTCAGTCCATTTTGGACAAACTGGGTATTTATTTGACATCTCGATAAGTTAATTTTTAGTTCTCTACAAGAATAAATAAAATGACTTATTGATATGTTTTTCATAATTCAAAATGACTTCTCGATAAGTATACTCCAAACGTCTATTTTTGACTTCTCGAAAAGTCATTTGCTTTTACTAATATACTTAGACATCTCGATTCATATACGTACTTAAACCTTCGAGAACTCTAAGTGACCTAGCTTTCTCAATCCAAAACCGATTTCTCTCTCATTCAACTCCTTTCTCTCCTACTAATTTTTCTTACCCACTAAACTTCATACTCATAACAATGGCAGCCAACAATATTGTACCCTTCATCCCAAAGGAGACTAACTTCCTTGCATTCTTAGATGCAAACCAAGCACCTGAAACTTTCAAAAGTTTTGTCAAGTTCTTGTCTGAGACTTATTTTGTAGGGGCTCTTACTGCTAATCTAGTGCTTTACTTGGATGTGTTAGGAGACTTTTGGAACACAGCAGTAATAAGGACAATTGTGCATGAGAACCAGGCTGTATCAATTATAATAAACTGCACAATCAAGGGCCAACAGGTGGAGATCTTTGAGGATAATGTCAATATGGCATTAGATATCCCTACTGACAAGATGGTGGAGGCTCTAACTCAGGATGAGCTGTATGAATTCATGGACTTTATCAACTATTCCGAGAAGATCAATTTGTCAAGCATGAACAAGAAGCACCTGAGGAGAGAATGGTCCTTCCTGTTTGATTCAGTGATAAGGGCTTTCACTTGCAGGAAGTCAGGGTTTGACAACATATCTAGTGTTTTCCAGAAGTTGGTCTACTCAATGGCTCACAACAAACGGCTCAATGTAGGACACTACATACTGGAGGAATTGAGCACCAGGATAACAATGCCATTGGAGTCAAGAGGTAAAGAATTTTTTCTTCCTAGATTTATTATGTCTACTTTAAACCATAAAGTCAATGACATACATATGCTTAAAGGAGTGGATATGTCATTAATTCGAAACTGTTAGCAAGTGTCCAAAATTCTATTTGGATCACTTACTACTAAGAATAAAGTTCCAGTGGGTCTTAAGTTAACACCTTTCATGATTGAAAGATTTAAGACCTACCCTTATCTTATGCCAGATATGAGAACCAGTGCAAGCCAACATAGTGCAACAATGGTTCCTGAGCCTGTGGAAGCACAAACAAAGGCACACCCATAGGAACCTACCCATGTTGAGCGTACTTCTTCACAACCATTAACAGCTACGAAACCAACCACTTCATCCTCTCAAAAGGATGAAGTGAGTAAAAAGAAGAGAAAGGAGATAACCTTAAATGTTATGAATAAGAGTGGTGAGGAACATACAGTACCTGAGTCACCATTGGTCAAAAGGACAAAGAAGGCTAAGAAATCTGAGTTGACCACTCAAAATCACTGTATCCTCCCAAAAGGATGCAGTTGTAAAATTGGGGACAAAACAGACTCTAGATACATCCTCTCAATAGGGTATGTCTATTGAAAAGAGTATTCTCCCCAATACATCTTGTAAAGAGTCTGTACAGCCAACACTTGATCAAATTCAAGTGTATGGTAGAAGAAATAAGGATGGCACACACAGTGAGAGCACATCTATTGAAGCTCCCTCATCCATTCAGGGGGAGCTGCCAACACTCACGACTGACTAACAACTCTTAATCTCACAAATTTTTTCTTCACATACAGCACTTGAATCCACTCCTCAAGTGCAAGCTCAATCAAGTGACTTGGTTCAAGAAACCTTGCTCACCACCCAGAAACCAGATTTAGTTGGTGAGAGGCTACTTGTTGGGGTAGACCTTGATGACACCAACACAAACATGGGGGATTCATCAGTTTTTACTGAAGACCCCATGGAGATCATAAAATCACCTTCATGTGCAAATCAGTCTTCACAGACTGTTAGGTTTGAGGGTAGTATTCCTTAGGGGGAGCTATCAAAATCCTCTCCAATTCAATTGGAGGTTCCTGTTCAAGGAACAACTCCCCTCAAAATCCTAGCAGAAATTGCATTAGTAGTTGATGCTAGGAGTACAATTTCCAATGACCGTGCTATGGGAGAGGCAATTTTATCACATTCATGTGACAGTGCTTTACAAGAAGCACAAGGGTTTGAGACTTGTGCACATGAAGGTAACCCAGTCAAATCCCCTCCAATTCAATTGGAGGTTCCCACAACTAGTGTGCAACAACAACTTGTCACAACTACAGTATCTACTGTGAGTCAAACTGTGACTTCTGTCTCAGGTGGTTCTGATCCAACTCCACAACCCTCAACCTCACAACCTCAACATCCACATCTCATCTCCAACTGGCTACAGCAAGCTGTACCTCAATATGATCTTGAAGACTTCAGGGTTGATCAGCTAGCTGGACTTGCTCAGATCTCTCAACAACTCTTAATATCATATATGTCCAACCAGGATTACCAAGCCATCATGCTCTCATATCAAACAATGTCCAGGAATAACAAGACAATATTATTAATGAAGCTGAATAGGATGGCAATTGTGATTCTTGGCTAAATAAGGACTATAATCTGGAAATGGAGGATGTTTTAGCTAATTTCAGGGAAGACTATCTAACTATCTTGGGAAGCAATGCTAAAGCCCTGAAACCTGGTGAAGTTTATGATGCAATCAATAATTTTCAAAGGCTCAACTCAAAGCTTTCCATCTCTTTAGAAAAGCACTAGAACTCAGGTTAATTGGTCATGAAGACAGGGTGAGGAAAATGGTAAATGAGAAGATAGATGAGATTATACCTTCCCAGGTCAAGATCACCTCAAAGTTTCAACAACAAATTACAAATATAAATGATAGAAAGGTCAAACTGGAACAGCTTCACCAGACCAGATATGAGCCTTCTGCCTTGCTTATGGATGGCATCAAACAAGCTATGAAAGCAAATTTTGGCTCCTCAACATCTGCAAGTTCACATCAACCTGTCTCAACTTCTACAAACCTTCAAATTCAGTCTCTTCAAGGTCAAGTCCCACTTTATAAGCTTCAAATGACCAGCTCACAGCTCAGGTGCATGCTCTCACTACACTGGTGAAGAGTCAATAGGGTGACATTCAAGCCTTGGTGGACTCCTACAAGCACCTACAAATGCAAAATTATGTTGCTTTGGGAGCCATCATAGGTAAGCTAAACATCCCATTGCCTGCACTTTCTGAAGCTGTGAGGCCTGAAATTCCTACTCCCCTTCTCATGCCTGCCAACAAGACTAAGGGGGGGATAAAGGCTACGCTATCAAGATCATCTACTCAAAATGTCTAAGTTACTGATAAGAGCATAATTCAAGAAGTAGATATGGATGGAGAGGCTCATAAGGGTAGCTGAGGGACCAAGTCTGAGCAGGGAATTTGATGAATTGCTCAAGGCTCTCAGGGCTTCTCTCAATAACAATTTCTTCACTACAAGAAGGCCTTGGACATGAAATAAACTCATTAAAGGTGATCTTGGTAAAAAAACAATTTTCAGGAGAAGAGATTGTGGTCAACTTAAATGACTCAGGGGTAGACAGATGTATGCAGGTGTCCCTCAACTATCTTATCTCTAGGAGGGCATCTGAGTTGGACATTCTGATAAGCAAAGTCAAAATAGTGATTTAAGAAGACACTCTCTTGCTAACTGAATTGAAAAATGCTCAAGTTGCTGCTTTTTCTGAAGCATACCTACAACCAAGCAAGGGAGTGGCATACATCTGTCCAACCACCAACCACTTCAAACATTTTCAGATTCCCAAATAGTTTGTCATGGCAACAAAAAGCTTATCAATATTCTGGAAACTGAGTTGAAGGCCAAGAAAAACAAGACTAGTGAAGATGAATGATTAAGTTGTTGAAAAGATACCTAAGAAATCCATATGCCAACTTGCCCAAAACTCAAATCAATAAGGATAACTTGGATGATGAGTAGAAAGATGATCAAAAACCTTCTGGCTCAAATCCACGTCAATCCTCCAAGGCAACTAGTAGCAATGATAAGAAATAGGTGGAGAAGAAGGATGATGATGAGAAGAAAGGAAGTGAGAGGAGAAGCAAGAAGAGACAAGATGGCTCAGAACCACATCAACCAACCCTAAAAATCCAAACAAATCTAGCTCAACCTTCAAAACCATCAAACTCCAACATCAAACCACCTCAAACTTCTAAGCCTAAATTCCTGTACAAACAAACTGCTAACACCTTTTAAAAATACCAATCACCACAGACCAAACATCTCTCAAGAAAATCACAAACCTACCTTTTGTCAAGCCATTACACAAAACTCATTTAAGTCTGTTGGGAGAAAACCTAAGAAGGCTAAGCCTACTGAAAAGTTGATGTCACTGAAAGGGCCATCTGGAATTATTTCAAGCAGAATGATTTTCTACCTTTAAATTGGTGCATTTCAGATGAAGACTATTTTCAACAACTAGCTGAGGAAATAGTTAGAGTCTGGGTTGTTACTCTAAGGGAAGTGAGAATCTACTATGAAGATGGATCCTTCATATTTCTAGGTTGTACCTTGATGGACACACTCTCTCCCACAGACATTAAAAGAGTGATAAGCTTACTTAAGGATAAGGATACTGCTACAAGAGCATGGGGATCTGTTTTGGCTGAATGGTTGATTGAAAGGGAGGAAAGAAGAGAAAGGAATAAAGTTGAATCTGAGGAGAGGATAAAAAAATACGAGGAGATTGAATACTACATCAAAAGATCAGAAGAACTCAAGGCCAAAGGAATGAGCAGAATCTCTAAAGATGGAAAATTTCTAAACATCAAAGCTGGCAAATTCACAAGATTTAGGATTGATTTGCTAAAAGGTTACCCAAAGACAGACATACTCAAACTTGTTGAAGCTCTAAGTGAGACATCAATCATAGAAGAACTTGAAATTCTTGTTTACTTAAAGGATCTCATTAGAGAAGAAAAAGAAGCCAAAACTGTCTTTACCTAAATGTTGTAACTATTTAAACTCAAGAAATCTCCTAATGTATAAATGTTGTAATTGTGTAAATTTTTATGTATTAATTTTAGTTTCCATTGAAGCTTGGGGTTAGTCTTGTTAACATGCATGAATTTGAATTAAGCAATCTTCTCACAAATTGGGGGAGATTGTTGTGCAAGACATGCCTGTACTATAACAAGACTAAGTCAAATTGACAACCCTAAGTAAGTTGTATGGTAATCTTAGTTTGAATTTTGTATTGTAACATTTAAAGTCTGTAAAAATATCAAATAGCAGACTGGAGTCTTTTTCTGTTAACAGTATCAAGCCTATGAATTCCATCTGGAAGAAGATCAAGAAGATCATGCCTCAGAAGAATTATGAAGAAGCTTGGAGTTGAATAATATGTTTTAAGAAAAATGTTCTAATTTGAGATCTCTACAAGTCACAGATTTAATGTTATAGAGAAGTCATTCGAGAACTCCAGAATGACTTATAGAGAAGTCAGGAAATCCACTAGAGAACTCAGAGTTATCAACAAGCCAAATTGAAGACATGAAGATTGGAGATATCGACAAGTCATTTCTTCACTAGAGAACTCAGAGATATTGACAAGTCAAATTTCACTATAGAACTCTGAGATATCGACAAGTCAAATATCACTAGAGAACTCTGAGTTATCGACAAGTCAAATATCACTAGAGAACTCTGAGTTATCGACAAGTCAATTGGTCACTAGAGAACTCAGAGATATCGATATGCCAAAGTGAAGACATGAAGATGAGAGACCTCGACAAGCTAAATTCTCTTATAGAGAACTCAGAGACCTCTACAAGTCAAAATATTGCAGAATGATTAGAGATCTCGATAAGCCAAAATACTTATCGAGATGTCTAGTTTCTCTCCATACCAAACTGGAGATATCGAGGTAAAACTCAAAGTACAAAATGCAAACCAGTTTAATATCCAGATTAACGATCAACAAACAATAGCAATCAGTGGAATCTGATAAGTCTACAAAAGAAGCTTGAAGTGCCAAGATTCAAAGGCCAAGATTAACTGATAGAGTAAAGTCACAGGTGTGCAAGATTAGCAAAAATACACTAGCCAGAAATAGAAAGATTTGATTTCCAAAAATAGGGGTTATACATGTTGTTGCATGCTGGTAATAACCGGATGTTACTCTTCTATAAAGTAAACACTGGATGCTCTGTAAGTGGTAACAATTTAGATAAGAAAACTATTATTTCTCTCAAGGAAGAAGCTAAGCTCTTATCACAAAGAGCCTAAAATTTGTAGCAAAAATTCTTAATTTTAATATAAATTAAGTGAGTTTTGAAAGATTGGTGTTCACTGTTATTGCTTGTTTAATCTCAGTATTAACATATCTCAGTGCCAGAAGTTAAATTTACTCTGTTCATAATCATAAACCCGTCAAGAAAAGCATAAAACACTTCACCCCACCCCCCTGTAATAACCCCAATTTTTGGAAATATTTGAAACCCTAATGAATAGTAACTTTTGCTGACTATGCTGATTAAGGAAAATTACCAGACCACACTATATAGGAGTACTGTTATCGGAATTCTAAGATTGTATTAGTATTCCATAAAATAAATGAGTGTATGTAAAGGTCGTTAGAATTCGAATCCGGACACTTAGATTTTTCCCGAAAATCCACCAGATACCGAAAGAATTAAGAATAAGGTAACATGACTAAAAGGATTTAAATTCAAGGATTATAAGAGAGGATCATTAAAGGAGTATAAAATATTAAGAAAGGTTTAGGGAAGCCCAAGTAACAAGATCCCGGATATGATCCCTCAAATGATTAACGAAAAGGAGAGTTATATGAACCGTAAAATAAATAAGCGACCAAATACCAAGCTTGTACAAGAATCCAAGGGATTATGACATCATCAAACCACAAGATAAAGACATGTGGCAAGTTGATGACATAAGGAGAGTGATGTAAGCAAGATTAGTACGTATATTGCTTAGGTTCAATTGTGGCCACACAAAGTAACCTTAATTAAGCCAAGGTTAAGTTAACCAAAGCTTAAATCCACCACACAATTAATCAATGACAAACAAGAAGCATTTCACTTCATTTCTTCATCTCTTTGCTTCGACTTTCATGGAAATGCAAGGAGGAGATTTTCAAAATCCTTGCTCCACTCCATCAAAAATTAAGAGGTTTATTTCTTTAGCTTCTATAATTCATAACTTAGATATGCTATAAGTTTGAAGCCAAGATTCCATCTCTATCTAAGCTAATCAATTCATCAAAGTTCATGATGAATAGTGCTTCAAGATCTAACTTGGTATTTTCTTAATTTGTTTGTAAGATCCAAGCTTGTATATGGATAGATCAAGGCTTTTAAGGCTTCCTAGTAACTTTCCCTTACAAAGCAAGGTATAAAACTTCTAGAACTTTAAATACTAAGTTTGTTTGCTTGAATTTTGGGATGGTTTAGATGGATGAGTAGTTGTTTGAATAATTAAGCATGATTTAAGCTTAATTTGTTAAGTAGTTTAGTTGATCTTGGAGGTAGTATAATGTTGGATGGGTTTGAGATTCTTGAGCTCATTTTGGCTAAGATCAGTAGCCTAGGATTGGATCTTGAAGTCGTGTATGAATTGTTGTTGGAATGAATTGAATTGATTTGGTAAAAATTGGAAAACGCGTAAACATAGCCGTCGTAACGCCCGTTTGCATATAGACTGTAGTGCTTAGTATTCTTAGCAGAAAGCTCACTTAATAAACAGTAACTTTGCCATTTTTAGTAGATCATGTCGTAAGCTTCGTTTTGGTATGTGGTTCGCTTAGATCCGATTTACGGTTTAGGAGAAACGATCAATTTAAGTAACGACGTTTTGTGAACGAACCCTTACCCCTCGCATA
This sequence comes from Apium graveolens, assembly GCF_009905375.1. NCBI lineage: Eukaryota > Viridiplantae > Streptophyta > Magnoliopsida > Apiales > Apiaceae > Apium > Apium graveolens. The sequence continues at coordinate 11,605 of NW_027419444.1, forward strand.
ACTTTGAAACTGTATTGAAGGCCCTAAAAATACTAATTGGATTACGAAACAATTATGCAAGGTGTATAGGCAGTTGGTAAAGTACTCGCGAAAGAGTCTCCTTAAAACGTTTAATGGTTAATTTTATAAATATGGTGGAGCCGAGGGTACTCGAGCGACTAATGAAAATTGTTAAGCGTAGAAGCGAACGTTAGAGTCTAAGGAGATAAAGTCTAGTTTTTTAAGCGACCATGGCTTAATTCTGGCTTATATGTTGTTTATAGGTTACCAGACCCACTCTAAGCTTAATTCTACCCCGGAATACTCGTGCAAGTTTTCTACCCGTTATATTATTGTTGTGATGTAAATATATTGATGCATTATCTTGAGATAAGTGCATGGTTGTTATTAGCAAGTCTTGCGATATATTGAAGCATGTTGATTTGATATATATATATATATATATATGCATGCCTGTTTCGTAATCTTGATATTTCATTGTCGATTCAATTATTATAAACTGTATAATACCTATGCTAGAGATAACATTATTTGCATATACCCTTAGTATAGAGGACCCAAAGTTTAAACAATTTTCTAAACCGGGAGGTGATGTTCCCGAGTATATATATATATATAGTTTTCAAACTATTAATCGAATAATATTTATTCGATATTTTTAAATTATAAGTGAATATTAGTTTAAATATTTATTCGAGGACTTATGACTCCGTTTATTTTATTAAAAAATATTCTTTATTTTTCTAAAGAATAATGTTTCGTTATTCGCCAAGTATTCGAGAAATGATTAATATTGTCAATCATTCTTACCTTAAATATTTTCAGAATGTTATTCTCAAAACTTTTACTTCATTTGCTTTGATAAAAGCTATTTGTTATGGGAATATTATTTATAGCATAATATTCAGATATTCTTTGAATATCTTGGAATTGATCTATTATATCATATCATCCTTATCCCAAACTCTTTCAAAAATATTTTCGAGTCTTCAAAATGATTTATGCCAAAGTTTTCTTCTTTCCAAATTCATTGGGTATTATAACCCTGTTTATACTTTTCATAACATAGGTTTTCAAGAAGTATATGAGATATATATAGGTATATATATATATACATATATATCGGGAATTAATGAAGTATCTCATAACTTCATTTCTTTTAAATAATATTTCAAAGATTGATTATATTCAAGTCTTATCTTGTAGTCTCATCTATGTGATGAACTTTTAAAACTGATTATACCTTGAACGGTGGTAGTTCAAGCAGTATTCGGAAAAGATATAAGTATATTGGAGTATCTTGTAACTTCATCTTTTCAACTATATCTAGTAGATGATTATCTTATGCACGACAAAAATTTTCAGAAAAATGTTGAGACAAGGTTAGATATATGAGATCACCTTGCAAAGATATTTTTTATACAGTTATAAACTGGAACTCTGTGTATATTATGCATGGCAGAGGATTTCAAATATTTTGAGAAGTATATATATACTAAATATTTTGCGACTTCGTTGCGTTAAGATATCAAACTTGGTTCATTTCTGCTTGACCAAGACTTTCATGAGTACTATGATAATGCTCATATATTTTTAATAATTATACATGTTATTTTGTGGGCTTGTTGCTCACCCTTGCTTTATTCTTTCATCACACAACACAGCTAGACAAGATGAACATAACCAAGCTCCCAATTTGCAAGCGGATAGGAAACGTTCCGCATTTTCCTGTAGGTGTTGATGCCGCTGAAGCTGAGGTAGGAACTACCAATATGCTAGCCTTCCAACTTTTGATGTACCAGACTTATCTATATTTATGAATTGTAATAATGGCAAAGAATATGTAAATTTATTCAGTAACCTTTTTGAGGTGTAATGACTTATAATTATGGAATAAAATGACTTGTGTTATTTTAATATTCATCTCTTAGACTATAACTTGTGGTGTGTGTGTATATTGTGGGGTCACAGTACGTAGTAATTGGTTGTTTATTTAGATTAAGTGTTGTTAAGGGAAATGGAACTCGTGACAACCCGGATTCCCGACCCCGGATTTGAGGGTGTTACAGAAATGGTATCAGAGCTAAGCGTTATAAACCTCAGAGATGATGTGTCGTTAAAATGTTAAGTTCACTATGATAATAAGAACTCTTGCCAAGTGCATAGTCGGACTACCTAGCGTAGTACTGACAGTTAAAACCCTTACGGGAACCCTTATAAATATCATGATAGTAACATAGATCGTTACCATATATGGTAGCGGGACTCAGAACCTTGAAGTTCAAGAGCACTAATACGATGATGTTTTACTACATATTAGGGATCAGATTCTGGATCCAATGGAGCACCCTAACGAGGGACGAGATGATGTTCAGATGGAGAATTTAGCGATTTAGGATGTTATCCCAGAAGGGATTGTTGCTGAGGAGGATCCAGTGAAGGATCCTAACAAGTCTGAAGAGATGATCGCTAAGGAATTAATGACCGTAGTCAGGGTGACTACCAGAGATAGGATTGGCCGGTTACTACCGTAGGTTCGTTCAAGTTTGCAAAGATAGCAGCCCCTTTAACGGGGCTTACTTGTAAGACTGAAAAGTTCGAATGGACAGATAAATGCGAGAATAGCTTCCAAGAACTAAAAAAAGATTGGTGGTGGCCCTTTTGTTGGCGTTGCCGGATGGAAAAAAGAGATCTTGTGATTTGTAGTGACACCTCGCACAAGGAATTAGGTTGCGTTCTTATACATCACGACAAGTTAATCACGTACGCGTCAAGACAATTAAGGGAATATGAAATTCGATATCCCACCCATGATCTTGGGCTCACGGAAATAGATTTACCCATGATCTTGTATGGAGTGAAGTGCGAGATTTACACAAACCATAAGAGCTCAACATGCGCCAGAGGAGGTGGTTAGAGCTAATCAAAGATTATGATTGTGAGATTCTTATCATCCAAGAAAAGCCAATATGGTGGCTGAAGCCCTTAGTAGAAAGGAGAGACTCAAGATGATAATGTCTTCGGAAGAATTGATAAGAGATTTTGAGAAAATGAAAATAGAAGTGAAGGTAACCGGAGTCGGTACCGAAAAGCTGTCTGATATCGCAATACAACCCGAATTATTGGAAAAGATCAAATTGTGCCAAGAAAAAGTGATGAGTGAAGGCAGAGGGACAATGACGGGAGAAGAGATTAATACCGAGAAAGATGATAAGGGAATAATGAGGTATTCCGACAGAAATTGGGTTTCAATGTTCAAGAGCTTAAAGATGAGATCTTAGATGAAATCCATAGTTTGAGGAATAAGAATTAGGGCAAACCCTGAATGTGATAGTCAGGGAGGTCGCTATCAAGAAAGAAGGAACCCAAAACATAATAAAGTGGAAAACAAAGATTTTAACGTATAAGATGTTAATGTTTGTTCCTAAGAGACAACACTATGATGTTTTAGTTTAAGATATTAGGATTATTAATGTTTATGTTCTATCGATTATTCTATTTATAATTTTTTAATTCTTAATTTACTGCGATATAAATGTTAGATTAATAAATGTCCTTGGAATATGATATGCAGTTCTATATCTCTAAGTACGTGACTTAGAAATGAGATTATGAGAATAATATCAATATTCCTAAAGGTCCCTAGTCAAGTATTATTATTAAGGGACAATAATAATGCATTAAGACTGGTGTGTTTGTTGACTGATGATCACATCTCATTGATCATAGGTATAGTGATACTAAAGTAAAAAACACAGGCAGATGTATATGTACATGGTGCTGGATAGACCCAATGTGAGATTCTACATGTCTGTTGTGTCATAAGTAATTCTCACAGTGATAATAATATAATGGTCCTTAGACCTGAAGTCATTATATTTTTATACGACAAATAATATACATTGATTCCATTAAAAGTTATCCTTAACCGGGTAATGATAAAAGTGGACATTGGGTATATTATGAATCGTATGAGAAATATGAATGATCTAGATGGGATTTAACCCTCCTATTTTAGGAATGATATTATTGGCCTCTTGTGTGAGCTAGACTATGAAATGCATGGCCACGCTCAAATGTTGATTTGATATGATAGTCTACTCATTGATCAAGGAAACTTGGATTAAAATATGATGAGGATGACACATTACATGCCTCTTGTTTAATCTATAATATTTGGTTAAAGGGATTATATTACATTGTACATTATTCACAAAATGTTTAATCGATCACCGATTCAATTATTATTACTTGGGTAGCAATGATGTATTACTAGATGCCACTCATTGTTTACGATTTTAAATTAGATTTAAAATTTGTTGTCAACGTAATAATAACCTATAGGGTCACACACAAAGATTGCTTGAAGGATTATTTAATTTAAATTGGATTTAAATTAAATTAAAGTAATTCGAATTATTTATAATATTGATTAAGTATGACTTAATTAATTAAATAAATATTGATATTCGAATTTACTAATATTAATTATGAAATTTATTTGTTAAATAATTAAGTGAGATTTAATAGGATTTTTGAATTAATAATAACTCCTAATTAGTTAAGAGTTATAATTCGTTTTTCCACTCTCTATATAATATCTCTTGTGTGGCTGATTTTTGAAAGAAAAAGACTTTTAATAAAACCCTAGCCACCAAGAGAGAAGATGGAGAGAGCAAGAAGAAACGAGTTTGTGCTAATACACATCCAATCCTTCAGTTCAAGCATTCGTGTGGATACCGATTGAGCGTAGATCGCGAGAGCGGGATGCGTGGTGATTGAACAAGCTTTGGATCTCCATTAGTCAACCATTTGGTAAAGATTCTTAAGGTAAACAATCTGATCTACGAATTAAATATATGTTTTTCGCATGAATCCTGCGGCGGGTTTCAAAAATTATATTTTTTTTACGTTTTTCATGACTATTTCTGTTGCGTTTATGTGCTCGAAACCCTTCAATGGCATCAGAGCTACTTTCGAAAAGTGTTTAATTCGTTTATGTGTTTACTGGTTTTATGATGATAACATGTATACAATATTCCATGACTGTTATGTATGCGATTTTGTATGTTTTACATGTTGTTATGTTTGTATATGTGTATATATATATGTTTTGAATATATGATATTCATGAGAGTTGTATAATCATATGATGATTATATAATGTGTATATATACTGATATATACATGTTTTGTGTTTGTTCTTATTATAAGAATCATATTTGATACGATTCTGAATCGGATGTAGCGGATTTGCTGAAATCTGGGTCTTTTGTCCGATTTTGGCGAACGAATATGCTATTTCATATGGAATCGAGCGTCAGAACAAAACTGATAGATAAAGCTATCATCGACTGATCTGTAAGGCGTTTGACATCGTTTAGACCCTGTAATCTGCGATTTAATTTTATCAGATTTAATTTCGAATTTTCTGATTTTTGCTATATTTGGTTTTTATGATTAAATCATGATGGGTATGATATGTTAAGATCATATTATGTGTTTTAACATATTCATATGTGTTAATTGAGCATGGTGGATGGTTATGGCTTATGACATTAGGATAATGGTTTTGGTTTTTTAAATACGGCTTGCATGTCGTTTGATCTTGTAATTATTAAATCTCGAATGTAACTCGAGTTCTTATTGTAAGTACATTAGATTAGTTTTTATTTTTCATTCGTGTAATGTACATGAAGACATGAAGATTTGAAGATCAAGGAAGGGTAATCTCACATGCAGGCCATCCAAGGAAGCAATACAAGAAAGAAGACATGTAATAGTTAGCATATATTTATTTTTCACCTTAGATTGACCTAGATCTTTGTCATTAGCTTGATGAAGATCATATAGGATCAAGCCATAACCAACCACGTTTATTTATTGCACTTTACATATATATGAACATATGATGAATGTATGTGTAGAGTAGTTTATAAAGATGCATGCTTAATTAGATTAAGGATGTATGTATTAGATACGACACCCATGCCATGCTTTCTAAACAAGATAAAATCTGTAACGACTCAAGATTTTCAAATGAACAAACGATTATGAGATTCTCGTGTTTATGAAACACGAAATAAAATACAAATTTTCTTTATTTCTGACATGGGGCGATTTTGTCAAAAGCAAGTTCATTGAACTTGTAAGGTTGTGGGTTTTAAGCGAGACCGTTGTGACTCCCTCACTACCTGGAAATCAAACCATTGACGAATATTGATTTGAAGTATTTTATTCAAGGAAAAATTGGGAATTTCTTTATGATGGGATCATGATCGTTTTAAAATTAACAAAATCCTAAAGTTAATATTAAGTTGATCAGATGCCTTCCAATGAGTCCAATGCGTTAACCCCTAGATCGACCAGGAGTGGGTTCGCCAAAGCGAAGTACTCCTATCTATCGTGGGAGATGTGTTGAAGTATATTGATACTTTTTGACTACTGGGTTTGACTTAACTAAGTTACCACAATAGGATTGTGAACTTAGAGGCATAGAGTTTGGCGAGATTTATTAGATAAATATGAACAAATATTGTTCCACCAAGCTATCCAAGACTTATATTATTGATATAATTGGTAAATGTTGTCTACCTAAATAATCATGTTTTAGGAGAAAAGCCAAAGCTGACCTAACGCATGGTGAAATATGGATCTTGGCTCACTAGAAAGGATATATAAGATATTTTTTCCGAATTAATAGTTAGGGCTATTGATTTGATAAAAATAGTGGGAGATATATATTGTGAATATATATATATGAATAATCACTTGAACATAATTTAATGATCATCTGTAGACTAAGTCATTTTATGCACTTTAATATTGTAGATATCAAATGACAAGTAACACAAATAACTTCTCTATATAATAGTCCCTGAGAAGGATAAGCTTACATGAAATAATTTTCTCAATTGACACGGGAACTTGAGGATTGTCCTCGGGTTCAAGGATGTCACTCAAACCCCCTCCCTTATTTCTTCTAGTTGAGAATGAAACATGTGCTAGACAAAATGCTTACCAGAAGCAAATTGATTATGCAACTGATGTGTCATGTCTCATGCTTGTAATTATGAGTGTTGAGCTTTAGAAGCAACAAGAGCATAATGATGCTTGTGATATGATTGAGCACCTTCAAAGGATGTTTGAAGGATAGGCTCGTCAGAAAGATTTGACAATAATAAGGCACCATACTTTGAATTAATGGGAGAATGATATCCGGTTGGACCATATGTTCTAAAGATGATAGGTGTATGTACCTTGATATTTTGGGTTTCAAGAATAGTCTAGAGATTCAGCTTGATTTGATCAAACAATCTTTGAACAACTTCTATTCTTAGTTTGTTAAGAACAAAAGGAATAAGATAGACAAAACAGTCAATGAGTTGTTAAGCATATTTAGAACTGCTGAAAATAACACGGTAAAGGCATAAATTATGTCCATATTGATGATGTACATATGGAATTCAAATGGGAAAGGAAAGTGGACAGGCAAGGTGAAGATTTGATCTCATTCAGTGCCAAACCAAAGTCCGAACAAAAGGGCTTTTGAAGCCTGATAGTGGTGTTGCTAAAGGAGATAATTGTCATTTTTGTGGAAATAATCGGATGATTGGAAGTTAAATTGTCGAGCTTGTCTGGACGATCTAAAGAATAAGACTAACAATGGTCAAGCTTCAGGTATCGGGTTAGAATTGGAGCAAAAGTTGTTGCTCTAGTTGAAGGAACTCGATACTTAATTTTGCCCATATAGGCGAGATTGAGAACTTGATAAATTGTTATTACGTGTCTGCCTTTAGGGGATATATTAAGTCAATTTCTTGTCAGGACAAGAAAGGTTTTCATTTTAATTAAATAAATAATAGTTTTTTTATTCTATTTCAATGATAAGACTTATAATGTTGCACAATTAGTTAACAATTTATATGTTCTAAGTTGACTCAAATCAAACATTACCTCTAGCATTGTCGTTAAGCCATATTAATGAGAAACGCATTTCTGAGTTACATATAGATGAATACTTGGATAAGTTTGATTTTGAATCATACGGAAGATGCGAACTTTGTCTCATTGGCAAAATAACTAAAGCTTCTTTTACCTGATCAGGTGAAAGGGCTACCGAACGATTATGACTTTTACATAATGATGTATGTGGTCGAATGCATATGATGGCAAGGGGGCTTATACTACTTCATAACATTTACTGATGATTTCAGTAGATATGGATATGTGGTTCTTATAAAGAACAAATCCGATTCTTTTGAAATGTTCAAAGAATATAAGGCCGAAGTAGAAAAGAAACGAGGGAAAAGTATAAAAGTTTTACGATCAGATCGTGGAGGAGAATACTTAAACCTCAATTTCAAGAGTTTCTTGAAGGAGTGTGATAGTGTATCATAACTTACTCTTTCTGGAACACCTCAATGGAATAGAGATTTTTGAGGAGAAATCGTACCTTGTTGGACATAGTGCGATCGATGATGAGTCAAGCGGATCTTCCATTCAGTTTCTAGGGTTATGCTCTAGAAACGGCTGCATATACACTTAACCAAGTTCCGACTAAAGCAGTTCAAAATACACCGTATGAGATATGGACTGATAAACGTCATAGCATGTCATTTATGAAAATTTTGGGATGTGAAGCGTTGGTAAAATGTTTAGCCTCTGACAAGCTTGGACCAAAATTAGATAAATGTTATTTTGTGGGATATCCTGAAGAAACTAAAGGGTATAGTTTCTATAATCCTCCCGAGAACAAAGTGTTGGTTGCTCGAACCGCTGTATTTCTTGAAAGAGAGTTACTTTCAAAGAAAATTAGTGGGAGGACTATAGATCTCGATGAAGATCGAGTTGTACAAAATAATATTGAACCAGAGTTGGAAAATGGGCTGGAAGTACATCAAGATGTTCCTGCTCCGGAAACACAGGTTGTTCGTAGATCTACTAGGGCTCGTCATGAGCCAGAGAGATATTATGGATTTCTTTTGACTCGAGATGATGATGTAATGCTCATAGATAATGATGAGCCTCTTACCTACCAAGATGCTATGAACAGTCCAAACTCCGAGAGATGGCTAGAGGCCATGAAATCCGAAATGGAATCCATGTATCAAAATAAAGTATGGACTTTAGTTGATCTACCTGAAGGGGTAAAACCTATAGGGTGCAAGTGGGTTTTCAAGAAGAAAACTGACATGGATGGTAAACTACAGACCTATAAAGCGCGACTGGTGGCAAAAGGTTTCAAACAAGTTCATGATATAGACTGTGATGAGACCTTTTCACCAGTTGCTATGGTCAAGTCCATCAGGATTTTGCTAGCAATCGCTGCTTAATACGACTATGAGATTTGGAAAATGGATGTCAAAACCGCTTTCTTAAATGGGAGCCTTGAAGAGGATGTATACATGATACAACCTGAGGGTTTTATCGATCCCAAGTTTGCTAAGATGGTCTGTAAGTTGCTTCAATCTATTTATGGATTGAAGCAAGCCTCAAGGAGATGGAATCATCGTTTTGATGAAACAGTCAAAGAATTTGGCTTTATTCAAAATGAAGATGAACCATGTGTTTACAAGAAGGTTAGTGGGAGCCACGTGGCATTCTTAGTACTATATGTAGATGACATATTACTAATAGGGAATGCCATACCTTCTCTACAGGTTGTTAAGACTTGGTTGGGAAATAGTTTCTTGATGAAGGACTTAGGTGATGCTACCTATATATTAGGGATCAAGATCTATAGAGATAGATCAAGGAGATTAATCGACCTAGTCGGAGTACATACATTGATAAAATATTGCATCATTTTAGGATGCAGGAGATAAAAAAGGATATGTTTCGATGTCTCATGGGATAGTGATCTCAAAAGATAATTGCCTCCTAAGTCATTAGATGATAAGGGTTGTTTGAGAAAGCTCCATCTGCTTTAGCAATTGGATCTATAATGTGTATAATGATCTGTATTTATCCTGATATTTCGTATGCTTTGCGCATGACGAGCAGATACCAGTCTAATCCACGTGAGGGTCACTGGATAATTTTCAAGAATATTCTTAAGTACTTAAAGAGGACTAAAGATTTATTTTTGGTGTATGCAGAAGATAGGGAACCGGTTGTAAAGGGTTACACTGATACTAGTTTCTTAACCTAATTTCTGGATAGACAAGGATGATTAGTGTCTATGTCTGGTTTGTATTTTGTCTAAATATAAGTGATGTTAGCTTGAATAGTTCACACCAAGAACATTGATGATTCTATAAAGGATTCCGAATATATTGATATTTTTTTGAAACAGCCAAGGAGACTGTTTAGGTATGTCCTTAGGCGATATCACCTTATTAATGAGATTAATGATCAAGGAGATATAAATGTAAAGTGCATAGTAATGATAGTGTTGCAGACCCACTGACTAAGGCTTTGTTGCAGCAGAAATACGATGGTCATACTAGTTCCATGAGTATTAGATACATGGGTGATTGGCTCTAGTGCAAGTGGGAGATTGTTAGTGTTTGTGCCCTAGAGACAACACTATGATGTTTTAGTTTAAGACATTAGGATTATTAATGTTTATGTTCTATCGATTATTCTATTTATAATTTATTAATTCTTAATTTACTGCGATATAAATATTAGATTAATAAATGTCCTTGGAATATGATATGCAATTCTATATCTCTAAGTACGTGACTTAGAAATGAGATTATGAGAATATTATCAATATTCCTAAAGGTCCCTAGTCGAGTATTATTATTAAGGGACAATAATAATGCATTAAGACCGGTGTATTCGTTGACTGATGATCACATCTCATTGATCATAGGTATAGTGATACTAAAGTCAAAAACATAGGCATATGTATATGTACATGGTGCTGGACAGACCCAATGTGAGATTCTACATGTCTGTTGTGTCATAAGTAATTCTCACAGTGATAATGATGTAATGGTCCTTAGACCTGAAGTCATTATAATTCTATACGAGAATTAATATACATTGATTCCATTAAAAGTTATCCTTAACCGGGTAATGATAAAAGTGGACATTAGGTATATTATGAATCGTATGAGAAATATGAATGATCTAGATGGGATTTAACCCTCATATTTTAGGAATGATATTATTGGCCTCTTGTGTGAGCTAGACTATGAAATGCATGGCCACGCTCAAATGTTGATTTGATATGATAGTCTACTCATTGATCAAGGAAACTTGGATTAAAATATGATGAGGATGACACATTACATTCCTCTTGTTTAATCTATAATATTTGGTTAAAGGGATTATATTACATTGTACATTATTCACAAAAGGTTTAATCGATCACCGATTCATTTATTATTACTTGGGTAGCAATGATGTATTACTAGATGTTGTAGGATTTTATACATCACGGAAGCATGTTAAAACAATTTTCTTGATATAAAATCCAAATAAAGGAATACAAATCGTGATTAAATCATATGGGATCATTTCTAACCTTTAAAAGCGATCCAAGAATGACGAGCGGAGATCCCTAGCAGCTGATCCTCATGTGTGAAGCACTCCACCGGTATCCACCAAGAGATCAATGTGATGGAGGAGGAAGGGGTTGGGAGAATTAGGGTTTGCTTAACTTTTTTAGGTTAAGGTAAAATCAGGGTTTATAATAGTATATTTATAGGCAAAATTTTCAGCTGAAAATTTTCCCATAAAATATTATTATTATTAACCCTTTATTCTTATTAACCAATTAACTAATAACTAAAACACCTTTTAATTATTAATCCTTTTTCTAAACACTTTAGAAATAATTCTCTCACTTGATTTAATTTTCAAAAATTAAATTCTTAATTAATAATATTAACAACTTTTTCTTAATTAATTTATAATCAATTAAATCTCATTTAATCAATTATTAAATTTTCCAATTAATTATTTATTACATAAATAAATATTTATCAGCCATTATTAATTAATTCCTCCACCATTAAATCATTCTCTTTTATGGTGTGACCATGTAGGTTCAATATTAAGCCGGTAGTAGAAATAAATAATAATAAAACTATTTTATCATTATTTATATAAATTCTCTAATTCATTAAATATGATTAATTAATTAATCATATTTATTCTACATCGTGAGGGATGCTTCTCAGTATATCGCGACTATCCGGATAATACGAATTCACTACTTAGAATACCAAGAACCCATTCAGTGAATAGTTACCGTACAATCAATTCCTTCTACCCTGCAATGTCACGATTAAATACAAGGCATGGAACTTGTGTCAAGCCTATCTTATTTAATCATATGTTTTCCCATTCACTATGCTTAGTTCTAATTAATGTAAATTAGAAACTCCTTTCTAATTTCATTCACTCTGGCCCGAGATTCCTGAACTAGCATAAGTGGATCAGCATTGAACATTTTCTTCCTTCACTGGAAAGGGTAGATCCTTTATTGATCATACACTATCTTCGTGTACAAATTCTTATACCCAGTAGAGCCCTTATAATTGTCCCTGGAGACTAAGAACTAAACCAAAACATAGTTCAGTGTACACAAGATGACTATGATGACCTCAAGTCTAAGGATACTTATACAACTATCACTATGTGAACAACTGCTGACACGTGAATGAACTCCATCAGTTGTTCAGCTGTGTGAATCATGTTCAGTGAACTTATTCTATAATAAGCACCTACATACTAGCTATAGTGTCACCACACAAATGTCTATGAGAACAGACAGCCTTCATAATGAAGCAAGCATAGTATGTACCGATCTTTACGGATTATTAATTACCAGTTAGTAATCCTACGACCAGGAACTATTTAAGTTTAGAGTTATCATCTTTTAGGTCTCATTATTATGATCTCATCACAATCTATAAAAAGCTTTACTCTAAACTGTGGTATATCTTATTTAAACACTTAAAATAGATAAAGCCCGCAATAAAAACAAAACAAGTCTTTTATTAATATCAATGAAATCAAAACATATTACATAAAAGTTATTCCTAAATCCTCATACATGATTGGACTTAGGACATATCTCTTTCAATCTCCCACTTGTACTAATGCCAATCACTCTGGTATCTAATACCCATCTTGTCTTTATGATGATCAAAGTGACTTTGAGAAAGTGGCTTTGTTAAAGGGTCTGCTATGTTGTTATGTGTGTCAACTCTCTCGACGTTGACATCTCATCTTTCAACAATCTCCCTAATCAGATGAAAGCGCCGCATGACATGTTTGGAATTTTTATGAGACCTAGGTTCCTTGGCTTGTGCTATTGCTGCGCTGTTATCACAATACAACACAATAGGCTCTTCAACGCTATGAACAAATCCCAACTCAGAAACAAATTTCCTCATCCAAACGGCTTCTTTTGCAGCCTCACTTGCAGCTACATATTCTGCTTCCGCTGTGGAGTCAGCCGTTATAGGCTGTTTGGAACTCTTCCAACTAATCGCACCACCATTCAGAGTAAACACATGCCCTGACATGGATTTTTTATCATCACTTTCTGATTGAAAACTAGAGTCAATATAACCCTCTATTTTCAACTCAGATTCACCACCAAAAACAAGAAAAATGTCCTTAGTCCTTCGCAAGTACTTAAGGATGTTCTTCACTGCTTTTCAGTGGTCTTCACCTGGATTGGACTGATTTCTGCTCGTCACACTAATTGAATAAGCAATATCAGGCCTAGTACACAACATCGCGTACATGATAGATCCTATTGCTGAAGCATAAGGAATCTTACTCATACGCTCTCTTTCCTCAGGTGTGTTAGGAGACATCTTTCCAGAAAGGGACACTCCATGGTTCATCGGTATGAGACCTCTTTTGGAGTTTTCCATGCTAACCTTTTAAGCACTTTCTGGATGTATGTACCCTGGGTAAGACCTATCATTCTTCTAGATCTATCTCTATAGATCTTCATACCGAGAATGTAGGATGCTTCTCCCAAGTCCTTCGTGGTGAAGTTCTTCGATAGCCATACTTTGACTGATTGCAGCATCGGTATATCATTTCCTATAAGAAGTATGCCATCCACATACAATACAAGAAATGTTACCGCGCTCCCACTAACCTTCTTGTAGACACATGGTTCATCTATGTTTTTGATAAAACCAAACTCTTTGACTGTCTCATCAAAACGGATGTTCCATCTACGAGAAGCTTCCCTTAAACCATATATGGTTCACAACAGCTTACACACTAGGTGTTCATTTCCCTTGGAAAGAAAACCCTCTGGCTGTGTCATATACACTTCCTCTTCAAGTTCCCCATTGAGGAAGGCCATTTTCACGTCCATTTGCCAGATCTCATAGTCGTAGTAAGCAGCAATCGCAAGCAAAATCCGAATTGATTTTAACAGGGCTACAGGCGAAAAAGTTTCAACAAAGTCAATCTGTAACACCCCCAAATCCGGGGTCGGGGATTCGGGTTGTCATGAGTTCCATTTCCCTTATCAATACTTAATCTTAATAGTCAACCAACTACTGTGTACTGTGACCCCACAATATACACACACACCACAAGTTATAGTCTTAGAGATGAATACCAAAAATAACACAAGTCATTTTATTCCACAATTATAAACCATTACACCTTAAAAAGGGTTTCTGAATAATTTACATATTCTTTGCCATTATTACAATTCATAAATATACATAAGTCTGGAACATCAAAAGTTGAAAGCCTAGCCTATTGGTAGACCCTACCTTAGCTACAACAGCATCAACGCCTACAGGAAACTGGGGAACGTTTTCTATCCGCTCACGAATTGGGAGCTTGGCCCTGTTCATCTTGTCTATCTATTGTTGTGTGATGAAAGAAAAAGAAAGGGTGAGCAACAAGCCCACCAAAATAATATGTATACTGATTAATAATATATGAGCATTCTCATAGCACTCATGAAAGTCTTGGTCAAGAAGAATTAGACCAAGTTTGACCTCTTAATACGACCAAGTCGCAAAATATTTAGTATATATGTATATATACTTTTCAAAATATTTGAAATCCTCTGCCATGCATAATATACGCAGAGTTCCAGTTTATAACTGTATAAAAATATCGTTGCAAGGTGATCTCATATATCTAACCTTGTCTCAACGTTTTTCTGAAAATCTTTGTCATGTATAAGATAATTGTAATAACCCCAATTTTTGGGAAATTTTTGAAACCCTTATGAATAGTGTTTTTGCTGAATGAGAAAACTTTTCATGCCACACTATGTAGGGGTTCTGATATGGATATTCGGAGATTTTATTAGTACTTTATATGGGATATAAGTGTATGTAAAGATCGTCAGAATCCAAATCCGAACACTTTGATTTTTCCCGGAAATCCACTAGATACGGAGAGAATTGAGTATAAGGTAACAGGATAAAAAGGATTTAAATTAAAGGATTATAGGAGAGGATCATAAAAGGAATATAATATATTGAGAAAGGTTAAGGGAACCTAAGTAATAAGATCCCGGGTATGATCCCTCAAACGATAAACAAAAACGAAAGTTAAGCGAGCCGTATAACAGATCAGCGATCATTAGGCAAACGATTAGGAAGTTAATCAAAGGGATTAATGGGAATGATGTCATCCAACCAATAGAAAGAAGACAAGGAAGGAAGGATGACATCATGAGGATGAGGTAAGCATGACATGGGAAGGAAAGAGGTGTGGTTGAATAAGGACCACACAAATTCAAGGGCAAGGTAGTAATTTGCTAAATCAAATACAAAAATCAATCAACCAAGCAAATCATTTCATTTTCATCAAACAAA
The DNA here is from genome assembly GCF_009905375.1 of Apium graveolens. NCBI lineage: Eukaryota > Viridiplantae > Streptophyta > Magnoliopsida > Apiales > Apiaceae > Apium > Apium graveolens. Next base: position 27,381 of record NW_027419444.1, read on the forward strand.
ACACAAAATCCTCCATTCTTCATGAAGCTCTCGGGTGGTTTTCTTAAATTTTGAAAGTCCAAGCTCCTCCACTTGTTATTTTCCAAGGTAATTATCCTAGCTTCTCCTAGTTAAGTTACATACTTCCTATAAGTTTAAGCTTCTAATTCCAAGCCAATCTTTTTCTATAAATCATCAAAGAATATGGTGAATAGTGTTTTCAAGAACTAAAATTTGTGTTCTTGAAGTTTTGTTTAGATTAAGCTTGGATAAGGGCTTTAAAGGTGATTCCAAGCCATCCTCTTGATTCTCCACTCTCCAAGGAAGGTATAAACTACAAACCCTAGCTTTAGTTTTGAGTAATTAGGATTGAATGTGTTTGATATAGCATATGTGAAGCATGATGCTTGATTGGTTGAAGTTTGGTTGAGTTGTAGAGATTAGTTGGTTTTGTTGCATTGTTGGAGTTGTAAATCTTGGTAATTAGTTAAAGAACCTAAGTAAAGCTTTTAGTTCATGTGAGGAATAAGTATAAATGGTAAATGTTGTGGTTTTGATTAAAAGAACTTAAGTATGATTAAAGTTAAGTTTAGGCATAAGTATGAATGATTAAATTAAATTGGTTGGGGTTGTTATGATGTGATAAGGATGGATGTTTGTTGTATGATGGATTTGAGGTTGGATTTGGGGTTGATTTGGAATGGGTTTGAATGGTTTAAAATATTGGAAATCGCGTAAACATAGCCGTCGTAACGTCCGATTTTCTTTGGACTGTTTTTGTGTGCATAGCATTAGGACCCGAGAACCCCCTGCTAGATTGTGACCACTGCCATGTTTAGATAGCTCATGTTACGAGCTTCGTTTTGATATGTAGTTCGTTCGATTCCGATTTACGGTTTAGGAGAAACGACCGTTTCAAGTAATGGCGTTTCGCGAACGAAACTTTTTCCCTCGCCTTACTTTGGAATGTAGGTTAAAGACCAAAAAGGGTTAATTAATGTGTGAAACATTTATGGTAAGTGTGTTAGGCAGTTGGTAAGTCATTCGCGAAGGAATCACTTTAAAACTCATAAAGGTTAAATTATTAAAAATGGTGGAGCCGAGGGTACCCGAGTGACTTAAGCAAATCGGTGAGCGCAAAACAAGCGTTAGAGTCTAAGTTAGTTAAAGTATAGATTTACAAGTGATTTTGGTTTAATTCCAACTTACTTGTTGTTTATAGGTTACCAGACTCGTCCCGAGCCTTTCTCACCCCCAAGTCGCTCAGGCAAGTTTTCTACCCGTTATACTGTTGTTGTGATGTAAATATATGTATATGCATTATCTTGTGATATTGCATGATTGTTATTAGCAAATTTTGCAATATATTGGAGTATGCTAATATGGTATATATGCATGCCTGTTTCATATTCTTGAAATACATATCTGTTGGTTCATTTAATAATACCTATGCTAGAGGATAGTTGTATCTTGTATATACCCTTAGTATAGGGACCCAAAGGTGAAAATATTTTCTAAAACCGGGAGTCGAGGATCCCGAGTAGATTTTATATATATGGATATGGATATTTATTTATATATATATTTATATATATATATGGTTATAGTTTTCCAAACTATTAATCGAATAAGGTTTATTCGATAACTTTAAACTCTATTTTATATTTGAATATTATTTCGAATATTATTCGAGGGCTTATGACTCTTTTAGTTATTTATCTGAATATTATTTGAATATTCATTCGAGGACTTATGACTCCTTTATATTATTATGAATATTATTTAAATATTCATTTGAGGATCTATGACTCCGATTATGTACTGAATTATATTCTTTAAAAGAATAAGGTGTTAATAATCAAACTTATTTTCGATTATTCAAATAAAGATAATACTTTCATATAAGTATATCTTTGGTTATTTAATGTTTATTTCAAGTATAAGTTTTAATACTTCTACTTCAATTATTTTTATAAAGATTATTCTTTATGGGAATATTATATTAAATAATAATATTCAGTCATTTTCTAAATATTCTGGGGACTGATTTACTTCATTAAATCAGCCTTACTCCAAACACTCTTTAAAGTATTTTCGAGTCTTCAAAATGATTTTAAAAGTCAGAGCGGATCCCAAAACTCATTTTTATATTTAAGATCTTCCTTTTTAAGGGGATTTAAATACTCGCTCAAAACCTGGGGAATCCGGCTCTGTGGTGTATTTTATATTCGCAACGAGGTTGCAGATTTGGTAAATGAATTGATTACTTGCCCAACGTTCGGGAAGTAAGCCCATCTCATTGAGTCGGCATAAGCGACAGGCCGGGGTACGGTCTATTATTGTGTAAGTGGCTGGGTGGCAGTCCATCAACGCGTGAGGGGCCGGGGTACGGTCTAGCGCGAGGTCCTAATGCGGCCAGGGTGATGACCGGTGAGGAATTCATCCATCTACTAGTAGAAAAGGTTACTTATTGGTATCTTTGCCTGATCAGCAAGATATCGGGTTTATGCCAAAATTCTTTTCCTTTCCCAAAATTCATTAGATGTTTCAAACTCTGTTCATACTTTACATAACAGAGGTTCCAGGAAATGTTTAAAGGGGTATATATGTGTGGATATATATATCGGGACTAAAGAAAGTATCTCATAACTTTTTCATTCAATAATATTTCAAAGATTGAATCTATTCAAGTCTTATCTTGTGGTCTCATCAGTGGGATGAACTTTTGAAATTGATTGTAACTTGAACGGTGGTAGTTCAAGTAGTATTTGGGAATGATATAAGTGTAGTGAAGTACTTGGTAACTTCATCTTTTAAACTTATATCTAATTAATAATTGTCTTATGTATGACAAAGATTTTCAGAAAAACGTTGAGACAAGGTTAGATATATGAGATCACCTTGCAACGATATTTTTTTATATACAGTTATACACTGGGATTTTGTGTATATTATGCATGGAAGAGGACTTCCAATATTTTGAAAAGTATATATGTATATATATATACTGAATATTTTGCGACTTCATCGCATTAAGTTATCAACTTGGTTCATTTCTTTTGACCAAGACTTTCATGAGTATTATGAGTAGACTCATATATTGTAAATCATTATACATATTATTTTGGTGGGCTTGCTGCTCACCCTTGCTTTATTTCTTCATCACACAACAACAGTTAGGAAAGATGACCAGACTCCAGCAGACCCAGCGCAAGCGCGTGGGAAGCGTCCTGTGTCTTCCCGTTGATGTTGTAGCTGCTATAGCTGCAGAGGTAGATCTATTATAGATCAGACCATCTACTTTTGAGAATCAATTATGTATAATTATAACTTGTGGCAGATAATGGCAATTAACTGTAAATTTATCAAGTAATCATTTTGGGTTGTAATAACTTTTAAATTGTGGATTCAAAGACTTGTACTTATTTAAATTTCATCTCTGAGACTATAACGGGTTGTGGTGTGTGTTAGTGTGGGGTCACAGCATAAGGTTATTTATTAATTAAGTGAAGTGATATTGTGGAAAGAAAGACCGTGACGACCCGGATCCCCGACCCCGGATCTGGGGGTGTTACAGAAGTGGTATCAGAGCTAAGCGTTATAAACCTCAGAGATGATGGGACGTTAAGATAATAAGTTCACTAAGATAATAAGAACTCTTGCCAAGTTCATAGTCGGGCTACCTAACGTAGTACTGACAGTTAAAACCCTTATGGGAACCCTTATAAATATCGTGATAGGAGCGTAGTTCGTTATCGTATATGGTAGCGGGACTCCGAACCCTGAGGTTGAGGAGCAACATCGCGATGATATTTTATTACTAATTGGAGATCGGATTGTGGATCCGATAGAGTGTCCTAATGCAGGACCGGATGATGTTGATATTGAGGATTTAGCGGTTGAGGATGTTGTCCTAGAAAGGATAGTTGTTGAGGAGGATCCCATGGAGGATCCTGACAGGATTGGATAAAGGACCACTGATGAATTGATGACCATGGTTTGGTCGACTACCAGAGGTAGGATTGGCCGGTCACTACCAGAGGTTCGTTCAAGTTTGTAAAGACAGTAGCCCCTTTAACGCGGCTTACTCGTAAGACTGAGAAGTTCGAATGGACAGAGAAATGCGAGAACAACTTTCAAGAACTGAAGCAGAGGTTGGTGATGGCCCTTATGCTGGCATTGCCGGATGGAAAAAAAAAGATTTTGTGAAGTATAGTGACGCTTCGCACAAGGGCTCAGGGTGCGTGCTTATGCAGCACGGTAAGGTAATCGCGTACATGTCAAGACAATTAAGGTAATATGAAATTCGATATCCCCGCTCATGAGCTTAGGCTCGTGGCAATAGTTTTACCCTAAGGATTGGACGCACTACTTGTATGGAGAGAAGTGCGAGAATTACCTAAGCCATAAGTGCTCTAGTACATTTTCACGTAGAAAGAGCTCAACATGTGCCAGAGGAGGCAGTTAGAGCTAATCAAGAATAATGATTGGGAGATTCTTTATCATTCGGGGAAAGCCAATGTGGTGGCTGATGCCCTTAGTAAAAAGGAGAGACCCAAGATGATAATGTCTTTGGGATAGTTTATAAGAGATTTTGAGAAAATGGAAATAGAAGTGAAGGTAACCGGAGCCGGTACCGAAAAGCTGTTTGAGATAGCAATACAGCCCGAATTATTGGAAAAGAACATATTGTGCCAGTAAAAGTGATGAATGAAGGCAGAGAGCCAACAAATAGATAAGAGGTTAATATCGAGAAAGATGATAAGGGAATAATGAGGTATTCCTATAGAATTTGGGTTCCGAAAGTTCAAAAGCGTAAGGATGAGATCTTAGATGAAAGCTAGTTTGAGGAATAAGATTTAGAGCAAACCCTGAACGTGATAGTCAGGGAGGTCGCCATCAAGATAGAAGGAACCCATGACATAATGGAGTGGAAAATGAGGATTTTAAATTAAAAGATGACTCCAATTATGGGGAGTAGGAAGAAACATTTAGACTGAGGAAACAAAAGTCGAGTAAGGAAAGGAGACCCGAGATGGTACCCCTAAAAAACCACCACCTTGAGGAAACAATGTAGTGGGAAATTCTTTCAGGACCTTTAAGTCGCTAAGCTCTCTGAGTTCTAAGGAACAAGCTGACCCAGCCGAGGCAAGAGCCTGGCTAAAGGAAATATAGGAATCATTTGAGATTCAAAATGATTGATGAACCATCAAAGACTGTTTTCGTCACTTACCCTCCTAAGAGAGAAACCACCCGCCGGTGAAAGGCCAAGGAAGGCACGGAGCAAGAGATTATAATAAACTGATTTAAGTTCAGTCAATTGTTTTCAGGAAAGTACTTCCCAAGGTTATGGAGATAGTGTAAAAGCTTAAGAGCCAGAACAAAGGCAGACGAGTATGATGAATTATGAATCTAAGTTGTAAAAGTTATCAAGATTCGTTCTGAAGACACGAATCCAGAATGACGGGATGTTTGAAATCAATGCTTATGTTGTGTTGGTTCATGAAATAATGATAAGAGAAAGGAATATAAAGGCAAGAGAGTTTGAGGAATGATAAGGGAGTTGGGTATGAGGAAACCCTAAAGACTCGTAGTAATAGAAATAGAAAAGTAAGTAATCGTCAGGATGAGGGTGATTCACCATGAGTTAAAATTGATGGTTGAGGGCATAAGAGATACATATATATTATCCCCTGTAAGTTGGGAGGATTCGAAGAAACCTTGAGATAGTTCGAAGGATAAATAATGAGACGCGGATAGACTGAGGAGACAAGAAAGTAAGAAATTAGGAAAATTGGATGAAGGAAGTGACCTTCAAGAATGTGAAGTGTAAGATCGGTGGCTTGATACCCAGATAGGGAGACGCCAGGTATGAGAGATATCCCAACATTGAGGTGACTGTTGAGATAAACAACAAAAGTAAATAAGGAATTATTAAGAAGAAGTTCACGTTGAACACGACCAATATCTTCCAGAACATCCTTGTTATCGTTACCAAATTAGGCAAGATAAGCGGATAACCGTTGTTATCTTTTGGAGGCCATATTTATTGACCCCATTTTGAATACAGACGTTATTGTGAAAATAGACATGTACTATCAAGGTGGGAATGATTGAATAAGATACCCTTATCAGGGATATATGACTTGAGTTATCCATGGAAGGATGCATGTACCTTTTTAAAGGTGGAATTAAGGATAGAACATCGGTAACTTAAAATGAATCTTAGGGGAATGCATAAAGGTGGACATTTCACCCTTAATAGGGATAGTATGAAATCTGACAGTATGAATTGGAAAGGATTAAGGTAATAACAACCTTTAAGAATCAGTGGAGAAATTTTTCAGAAGTATATAGACAATGGTTCTAGTATTAGTAAATGGTATTTTGATATGCCCTGTATCTAGGGAATACAGGAGGAACGATTGAAGGATAACCTTAGAGGTTTTACAAGGAGAAAGGAAATATTCAAAATTCTCAAGAGTAAAAATATTGATAAAGGAAATATGACGTAGTTATAATGATGCCAAGTGGGGCACGTGTTAAACCACGAGAAAGTATGGATCGAACCAGTAAGGGTCGAAATTGTTCAGGGCAATTAGGGCCTAGGATAAAAGATGTTCTAAGTATGATTGAGAGTCCGTCGTGACAGTGATTAGCCTCTAAAGACTGAGGCAATAACTTATGGAAAAATGGTGATATTTTTTTTTTTCTTTTTCCCATCTGATTTTAAGGAAAATATCTTCACTCAAGCAGTGGTCGGAAATAAGGTAGAAAATTTATTTGGAGGTGGTTAAAAAGACATTGACTGTAAGGAAATTTTACTATCAGGAAAGGCCAAAGAGGTGGCCGACACTTTAAAGGTAAGAGGATAATTATAGGCGTTTGTGCCAAAAGAATACAGTAATGATGGTTAAAACTGTGAAGGTTGTATTATGGTTTGGAAGATTGACATTCCTTCTGATGACTGTGCAATACCCAACCGTAATAGTAGTTGGTAAAATTTAATTCGTGTAATCGCCATGAACGGGCTATCTATCTTAGGAGGTCCTATCTTGGGATAAGCCAGGACCATGTTTCCAAAAGGACTAAACGAACCTTTGAGTTAAGTCTTCTATCGAAGGCATATGATTAAGAATGGTATTAACCTGCTATCGTTGCTTTGAGCGAAACTCTTCTGCAATTTTATCTGCTTCATGTCATGTATGTATGTCAGAATCAGGAGTGTTCTTCATGAATCGTGAATGGTGATTATGTTACATCCTTAGAAGGATTTGATACGACATGTATGGACTCCGTATGGTTAGCTATTAAGATTTCATGGAATGTGAATGACGACAGTAGGTCAGTGGTGGACCATAGTAAGGCAGCAATGATTCTGCGAATAGTGAGCTGATTACAACCGTGAGAGTTGTATTGGAACGGGTGTTGAGATTGAGTACCACTAATCGGGTCGTGGTAGTGTATAAGTTATCATTGATAGACTAATTAAGTAGAGTGTCTACCTAGTGAATTATTATTCTTTCTTATCAATAGGGAGTCGTATTATTATACGAGGAAGGTTGCGGTGCAAGCATAGAATTCTAGTAACGATGATGTCTAGAATGAGATCCCAGATTCGATTTTCGATGTCGAGGGAGTTTCAAAGGTGATTGTGTATGAGCTCGAGGAAGAGCATGGGTCCATAGAATGATGAACGGAATAGAAATATTTAGACATGGGAAATACGATGTTATAATACTTGATGCTGATATAAATACGTTTATGTTTTGTTCTCCTATGACAAACCTCTATAATTCAGAGGTAGGTTTCAAGCCAGATATTTTGTGGCAGTATATTTTTTTTTTATATATACAATTCTCTTCAATTCGTTCTTTTCTCTTCTTTCATTTCATATAAACTGAGAAGAACAACCCTTCCAGGAAGGGGAGGTATTGCCGAATGACTATCTATCTTTGTGATAGAAGCCTAGTAGGATACCACATGTTGTTTAATTGCTTGTCAGGTACTAAAGGCTGGCCACCTTCTGTACTAACTATGCGATATAACAAGTGTTCATGATCATAGTGATCTCTCAACAAATTCCTTTACTTCTATTTGATTGATCAAATTTTGGAAAATAGAAACAACTGAAAAAGGAGTAATAAAGTGGTGGTAGTATGCGGAATGGGAACACATTCGTGATACTAAGGTTGACGTGGTTATTAAAAGGGTTATAGAACGCTAGCGAGCAAAAGTATGACCAGTATAATATTAGGAACGGAAGGTGATAGCGATTACGAACTGGAAAAGAATGGGTATTGAGAAGCAAGAGCTCTAATGATTGGAAGCTATGATGAGAGTCTGTGCAATAGACTTGAAAGAAATTGGAATGATCACTTAATTCAGATTGAGTTATCTTACGACAATAGATCATATGTCATTATCGAGATGTCGCCTTATGAGATCCTTGAGGGAAGACAATGTCGATCTCCCTTATGTTAGGATGAAGTTGTAGAGCGCAAGATGCTCGGACCCGCAATAGTCCAAAGGACCAAGGATATGATAGATCTAATCAGAGGACGGCTGGTAGTAGCCCAAGATGGACATGATAAGTATGTTGATTTGACACGAAAGGATAAAGAGTATGAAATAGGGGACCTAGTAATGTTATAGGTATCCCTTGGAAAGGATTGATGAGGTTCGGAAAGAAAGGAAAGCTAAGACTACAATTTGTTGGACCCTTGGATATATTAAGACGTTTGGGAAGTTAGCATATGAGCTAGCCCTAACCCCGAACATGTAGTAGGTCGTAACGTGTTTCACGTATCAATGTTAAGGAAGTGTAATTCAGATGCCAGATAAATAGAGGCATATGAGCGCATAGATATGCAACCCGACGTAACCTATATGGAGCAACCAGAAAGGGTTATAGATCGAAAAGGGACAAGTGCTTAGGTGAAGGGTTATCAAACTAGTCAGAGTTTGATGGTAGAACCACAATGTGGGAAAATTGACTTGAGAGTTAGAAAGTGCAATACTAAGAAAGTATCCCTATTCATTTCTAACTGATTCCGGGACGGAATCCTTTTAAGGAGGGGAGACTGTAATAACCCCAATTTTTGGGAAATTTTTGAAACCCTTATGAATAGTGTTTTTGCTGAATGAGAAAACTTTTCATGCCACACTATGTAGGGGTTCTGATATGGATATTCGGAGATTTTATTAGTACTTTATATGGGATATAAGTGTATGTAAAGATCGTCAGAATCCAAATCCGAACACTTTGATTTTTCCCGGAAATCCACTAGATACGGAGAGAATTGAGTATAAGGTAACAGGATAAAAAGGATTTAAATTAAAGGATTATAGGAGAGGATCATAAAAGGAATATAATATATTGAGAAAGGTTAAGGGAACCTAAGTAATAAGATCCCGGGTATGATCCCTCAAACGATAAACAAAAACGAAAGTTAAGCGAGCCGTATAACAGATCAGCGGTCATTAGGCAAACGATTAGGAAGTTAATCAAAGGGATTAATGGGAATGATGTCATCCAACCAATAGAAAGAAGACAAGGAAGGAAGGATGACATCATGAGGATGAGGTAAGCATGACATGGGAAGGAAAGAGGTGTGGTTGAATAAGGACCACACAAATTCAAGGGCAAGGTAGTAATTTGCTAAATCAAATACAAAAATCAATCAACCAAGCAAATCATTTCATTTTCATCAAACAAAACACAAAATCCTCCATTCTTCATGAAGCTCTCGGGTGGTTTTCTTAAATTTTGAAAGTCCAAGCTCCTCCACTTGTTATTTTCCAAGGTAATTATCCTAGCTTCTCCTAGTTAAGTTACATACTTCCTATAAGTTTAAGCTTCTAATTCCAAGCCAATCTTTTTCTATAAATCATCAAAGAAGATGGTGAATAGTGTTTTCAAGAACTAAAATTTGTGTTCTTGAAGTTTTGTTTAGATTAAGCTTGGATAAGGGCTTTAAAGGTGATTCCAAGCCATCCTCTTGATTCTCCACTCTCCAAGGAAGGTATAAACTACAAACCCTAGCTTTAGTTTTGAGTAATTAGGATTGAATGTGTTTGATATAGCATATGTGAAGCATGATGCTTGATTGGTTGAAGTTTGGTTGAGTTGTAGAGATTAGTTGGTTTTGTTGCATTGTTGGAGTTGTAAATCTTGGTAATTAGTTAAAGAACCTAAGTAAAGCTTTTAGTTCATGTGAGGAATAAGTATAAATGGTAAATGTTGTGGTTTTGATTAAAAGAACTTAAGTATGATTAAAGTTAAGTTTAGGCATAAGTATGAATGATTAAATTAAATTGGTTGGGGTTGTTATGATGTGATAAGGATGGATGTTTGTTGTATGATGGATTTGAGGTTGGATTTGGGGTTGATTTGGAATGGGTTTGAATGGTTTAAAATATTGGAAATCGCGTAAACATAGCCGTCGTAACGTCCGATTTTCTTTGGACTGTTTTTGTGTGCATAGCATTAGGACCCGAGAACCCCCTGCTAGATTGTGACCACTGCCATGTTTAGATAGCTCATGTTACGAGCTTCGTTTTGATATGTAGTTCGTTCGATTCCGATTTACGGTTTAGGAGAAACGACCGTTTCAAGTAACGGCGTTTCGCGAACGAAACTTTTTCCCTCGCCTTACTTTGGAATGTAGGTTAAAGACCAAAAAGGGTTAATTAATGTGTGAAACATTTATGGTAAGTGTGTTAGGCAGTTGGTAAGTCATTCGCGAAGGAATCACTTTAAAACTCATAAAGGTTAAATTATTAAAAATGGTGGAGCCGAGGGTACCCGAGTGACTTAAGCAAATCGGTGAGCGCAAAACAAGCGTTAGAGTCTAAGTTAGTTAAAGTATAGATTTACAAGTGATTTTGGTTTAATTCCAACTTACTTGTTGTTTATAGGTTACCAGACTCGTCCCGAGCCTTTCTCACCCCCAAGTCGCTCAGGCAAGTTTTCTACCCGTTATACTGTTGTTGTGATGTAAATATATGTATATGCATTATCTTGTGATATTGCATGATTGTTATTAGCAAATTTTGCAATATATTGGAGTATGCTAATATGGTATATATGCATGCCTGTTTCATATTCTTGAAATACATATCTGTTGGTTCATTTAATAATACCTATGCTAGAGGATAGTTGTATCTTGTATATACCCTTAGTATAGGGACCCAAAGGTGAAAATATTTTCTAAAACCGGGAGTCGAGGATCCCGAGTAGATTTTATATATATGGATATGGATATTTATTTATATATATATTTATATATATATGGTTATAGTTTTCCAAACTATTAATCGAATAAGGTTTATTCGATAACTTTAAACTCTATTTTATATTTGAATATTATTTCGAATATTATTCGAGGGCTTATGACTCTTTTAGTTATTTATCTGAATATTATTTGAATATTCATTCGAGGACTTATGACTCCTTTATATTATTATGAATATTATTTAAATATTCATTTGAGGATCTATGACTCCGATTATGTACTGAATTATATTCTTTAAAAGAATAAGGTGTTAATAATCAAACTTATTTTCGATTATTCAAATAAAGATAATACTTTCATATAAGTATATCTTTGGTTATTTAATGTTTATTTCAAGTATAAGTTTTAATACTTCTACTTCAATTATTTTTATAAAGATTATTCTTTATGGGAATATTATATTAAATAATAATATTCAGTCATTTTCTAAATATTCTGGGGACTGATTTACTTCATTAAATCAGCCTTACTCCAAACACTCTTTAAAGTATTTTCGAGTCTTCAAAATGATTTTAAAAGTCAGAGCGGATCCCAAAACTCATTTTTATATTTAAGATCTTCCTTTTTAAGGGGATTTAAATACTCGCTCAAAACCTGGGGAATCCGGCTCTGTGGTGTATTTTATATTCGCAACGAGGTTGCAGATTTGGTAAATGAATTGATTACTTGCCCAACGTTCGGGAAGTAAGCCCATCTCATTGAGTCGGCATAAGCGACAGGCCGGGGTACGGTCTATTATTGTGTAAGTGGCTGGGTGGCAGTCCATCAACGCGTGAGGGGCCGGGGTACGGTCTAGCGCGAGGTCCTAATGCGGCCAGGGTGATGACCGGTGAGGAATTCATCCATCTACTAGTAGAAAAGGTTACTTATTGGTATCTTTGCCTGATCAGCAAGATATCGGGTTTATGCCAAAATTCTTTTCCTTTCCCAAAATTCATTGGATGTTTCAAACTCTGTTCATACTTTACATAACAGAGGTTCCAGGAAATGTTTAAAGGGGTATATATGTGTGGATATATATATCGGGACTAAAGAAAGTATCTCATAACTTTTTCATTCAATAATATTTCAAAGATTGAATCTATTCAAGTCTTATCTTGTGGTCTCATCAGTGGGATGAACTTTTGAAATTGATTGTAACTTGAACGGTGGTAGTTCAAGTAGTATTTGGGAATGATATAAGTGTAGTGAAGTACTTGGTAACTTCATCTTTTAAACTTATATCTAATTAATAATTGTCTTATGTATGACAAAGATTTTCAGAAAAACGTTGAGACAAGGTTAGATATATGAGATCACCTTGCAACGATATTTTTTTATATACAGTTATACACTGGGATTTTGTGTATATTATGCATGGAAGAGGACTTCCAATATTTTGAAAAGTATATATGTATATATATACTGAATATTTTGCGACTTCATCGCATTAAGTTATCAACTTGGTTCATTTCTTTTGACCAAGACTTTCATGAGTATTATGAGTAGACTCATATATTGTAAATCATTATACATATTATTTTGGTGGGCTTGCTGCTCACCCTTGCTTTATTTCTTCATCACACAACAACAGTTAGGAAAGATGGCCAGACTCCAGCAGACCCAGCGCAAGCGCGTGGGAAGCGTCCTGTGTCTTCCCGTTGATGTTGTAGCTGCTATAGCTGCAGAGGTAGATCTATTATAGATCAGACCATCTACTTTTGAGAATCAATTATGTATAATTATAACTTGTGGCAGATAATGGCAATTAACTGTAAATTTATCAAGTAATCATTTTGGGTTGTAATAACTTTTAAATTGTGGATTCAAAGACTTGTACTTATTTAAATTTCATCTCTGAGACTATAACGGGTTGTGGTGTGTGTTAGTGTGGGGTCACAGCATAAGGTTATTTATTAATTAAGTGAAGTGATATTGTGGAAAGAAAGACCGTGACGACCCGGATCCCCGACCCCGGATCTGGGGGTGTTACAGAAGTGGTATCAGAGCTAAGCGTTATAAACCTCAGAGATGATGGGACGTTAAGATAATAAGTTCACTAAGATAATAAGAACTCTTGCCAAGTTCATAGTCGGGCTACCTAACGTAGTACTGACAGTTAAAACCCTTATGGGAACCCTTATAAATATCGTGATAGGAGCGTAGTTCGTTATCGTATATGGTAGCGGGACTCCGAACCCTGAGGTTGAGGAGCAACATCGCGATGATATTTTATTACTAATTGGAGATCGGATTGTGGATCCGATAGAGTGTCCTAATGCAGGACCGGATGATGTTGATATTGAGGATTTAGCGGTTGAGGATGTTGTCCTAGAAAGGATAGTTGTTGAGGAGGATCCCATGGAGGATCCTGACAGGATTGGATAAAGGACCACTGATGAATTGATGACCATGGTTTGGTCGACTACCAGAGGTAGGATTGGCCGGTCACTACCAGAGGTTCGTTCAAGTTTGTAAAGACAGTAGCCCCTTTAACGCGGCTTACTCGTAAGACTGAGAAGTTCGAATGGACAGAGAAATGCGAGAACAACTTTCAAGAACTGAAGCAGAGGTTGGTGATGGCCCTTATGCTGGCATTGCCGGATGGAAAAAAAAAGATTTTGTGAAGTATAGTGACGCTTCGCACAAGGGCTTAGGGTGCGTGCTTATGCAGCACGGTAAGGTAATCGCGTACATGTCAAGACAATTAAGGTAATATGAAATTCGATATCCCCGCTCATGAGCTTAGGCTCGTGGCAATAGTTTTACCCTAAGGATTGGACGCACTACTTGTATGGAGAGAAGTGCGAGAATTACCTAAGCCATAAGTGCTCTAGTACATTTTCACGTAGAAAGAGCTCAACATGTGCCAGAGGAGGCAGTTAGAGCTAATCAAGAATAATGATTGGGAGATTCTTTATCATTCGGGGAAAGCCAATGTGGTGGCTGATGCCCTTAGTAAAAAGGAGAGACCCAAGATGATAATGTCTTTGGGATAGTTTATAAGAGATTTTGAGAAAATGGAAATAGAAGTGAAGGTAACCGGAGCCGGTACCGAAAAGCTGTTTGAGATAGCAATACAGCCCGAATTATTGGAAAAGAACATATTGTGCCAGTAAAAGTGATGAATGAAGGCAGAGAGCCAACAAATAGATAAGAGGTTAATATCGAGAAAGATGATAAGGGAATAATGAGGTATTCCTATAGAATTTGGGTTCCGAAAGTTCAAAAGCGTAAGGATGAGATCTTAGATGAAAGCTAGTTTGAGGAATAAGATTTAGAGCAAACCCTGAACGTGATAGTCAGGGAGGTCGCCATCAAGATAGAAGGAACCCATGACATAATGGAGTGGAAAATGAGGATTTTAAATTAAAAGATGACTCCAATTATGGGGAGTAGGAAGAAACATTTAGACTGAGGAAACAAAAGTCGAGTAAGGAAAGGAGACCCGAGATGGTACCCCTAAAAAACCACCACCTTGAGGAAACAATGTAGTGGGAAATTCTTTCAGGACCTTTAAGTCGCTAAGCTCTCTGAGTTCTAAGGAACAAGCTGACCCAGCCGAGGCAAGAGCCTGGCTAAAGGAAATATAGGAATCATTTGAGATTCAAAATGATTGATGAACCATCAAAGACTGTTTTCGTCACTTACCCTCCTAAGAGAGAAACCACCCGCCGGTGAAAGGCCAAGGAAGGCACGGAGCAAGAGATTATAATAAACTGATTTAAGTTCAGTCAATTGTTTTCAGGAAAGTACTTCCCAAGGTTATGGAGATAGTGTAAAAGCTTAAGAGCCAGAACAAAGGCAGACGAGTATGATGAATTATGAATCTAAGTTGTAAAAGTTATCAAGATTCGTTCTGAAGACACGAATCCAGAATGACGGGATGTTTGAAATCAATGCTTATGTTGTGTTGGTTCATGAAATAATGATAAGAGAAAGGAATATAAAGGCAAGAGAGTTTGAGGAATGATAAGGGAGTTGGGTATGAGGAAACCCTAAAGACTCGTAGTAATAGAAATAGAAAAGTAAGTAATCGTCAGGATGAGGGTGATTCACCATGAGTTAAAATTGATGGTTGAGGGCATAAGAGATACATATATATTATCCCCTGTAAGTTGGGAGGATTCGAAGAAACCTTGAGATAGTTCGAAGGATAAATAATGAGACGCGGATAGACTGAGGAGACAAGAAAGTAAGAAATTAGGAAAATTGGATGAAGGAAGTGACCTTCAAGAATGTGAAGTGTAAGATCGGTGGCTTGATACCCAGATAGGGAGACGCCAGGTATGAGAGATATCCCAACATTGAGGTGACTGTTGAGATAAACAACAAAAGTAAATAAGGAATTATTAAGAAGAAGTTCACGTTGAACACGACCAATATCTTCCAGAACATCCTTGTTATCGTTACCAAATTAGGCAAGATAAGCGGATAACCGTTGTTATCTTTTGGAGGCCATATTTATTGACCCCATTTTGAATACAGACGTTATTGTGAAAATAGACATGTACTATCAAGGTGGGAATGATTGAATAAGATACCCTTATCAGGGATATATGACTTGAGTTATCCATGGAAGGATGCATGTACCTTTTTAAAGGTGGAATTAAGGATAGAACATCGGTAACTTAAAATGAATCTTAGGGGAATGCATAAAGGTGGACATTTCACCCTTAATAGGGATAGTATGAAATCTGACAGTATGAATTGGAAAGGATTAAGGTAATAACAACCTTTAAGAATCAGTGGAGAAATTTTTCAGAAGTATATAGACAATGGTTCTAGTATTAGTAAATGGTATTTTGATATGCCCTGTATCTAGGGAATACAGGAGGAACGATTGAAGGATAACCTTAGAGGTTTTACAAGGAGAAAGGAAATATTCAAAATTCTCAAGAGTAAAAATATTGATAAAGGAAATATGACGTAGTTATAATGATGCCAAGTGGGGCACGTGTTAAACCACGAGAAAGTATGGATCGAACCAGTAAGGGTCGAAATTGTTCAGGGCAATTAGGGCCTAGGATAAAAGATGTTCTAAGTATGATTGAGAGTCCGTCGTGACAGTGATTAGCCTCTAAAGACTGAGGCAATAACTTATGGAAAAATGGTGATATTTTTTTTTTCTTTTTCCCATCTGATTTTAAGGAAAATATCTTCACTCAAGCAGTGGTCGGAAATAAGGTAGAAAATTTATTTGGAGGTGGTTAAAAAGACATTGACTGTAAGGAAATTTTACTATCAGGAAAGGCCAAAGAGGTGGCCGACACTTTAAAGGTAAGAGGATAATTATAGGCGTTTGTGCCAAAAGAATACAGTAATGATGGTTAAAACTGTGAAGGTTGTATTATGGTTTGGAAGATTGACATTCCTTCTGATGACTGTGCAATACCCAACCGTAATAGTAGTTGGTAAAATTTAATTCGTGTAATCGCCATGAACGGGCTATCTATCTTAGGAGGTCCTATCTTGGGATAAGCCAGGACCATGTTTCCAAAAGGACTAAACGAACCTTTGAGTTAAGTCTTCTATCGAAGGCATATGATTAAGAATGGTATTAACCTGCTATCGTTGCTTTGAGCGAAACTCTTCTGCAATTTTATCTGCTTCATGTCATGTATGTATGTCAGAATCAGGAGTGTTCTTCATGAATCGTGAATGGTGATTATGTTACATCCTTAGAAGGATTTGATACGACATGTATGGACTCCGTATGGTTAGCTATTAAGATTTCATGGAATGTGAATGACGACAGTAGGTCAGTGGTGGACCATAGTAAGGCAGCAATGATTCTGCGAATAGTGAGCTGATTACAACCGTGAGAGTTGTATTGGAACGGGTGTTGAGATTGAGTACCACTAATCGGGTCGTGGTAGTGTATAAGTTATCATTGATAGACTAATTAAGTAGAGTGTCTACCTAGTGAATTATTATTCTTTCTTATCAATAGGGAGTCGTATTATTATACGAGGAAGGTTGCGGTGCAAGCATAGAATTCTAGTAACGATGATGTCTAGAATGAGATCCCAGATTCGATTTTCGATGTCGAGGGAGTTTCAAAGGTGATTGTGTATGAGCTCGAGGAAGAGCATGGGTCCATAGAATGATGAACGGAATAGAAATATTTAGACATGGGAAATACGATGTTATAATACTTGATGCTGATATAAATACGTTTATGTTTTGTTCTCCTATGACAAACCTCTATAATTCAGAGGTAGGTTTCAAGCCAGATATTTTGTGGCAGTATATTTTTTTTTTATATATACAATTCTCTTCAATTCGTTCTTTTCTCTTCTTTCATTTCATATAAACTGAGAAGAACAACCCTTCCAGGAAGGGGAGGTATTGCCGAATGACTATCTATCTTTGTGATAGAAGCCTAGTAGGATACCACATGTTGTTTAATTGCTTGTCAGGTACTAAAGGCTGGCCACCTTCTGTACTAACTATGCGATATAACAAGTGTTCATGATCATAGTGATCTCTCAACAAATTCCTTTACTTCTATTTGATTGATCAAATTTTGGAAAATAGAAACAACTGAAAAAGGAGTAATAAAGTGGTGGTAGTATGCGGAATGGGAACACATTCGTGATACTAAGGTTGACGTGGTTATTAAAAGGGTTATAGAACGCTAGCGAGCAAAAGTATGACCAGTATAATATTAGGAACGGAAGGTGATAGCGATTACGAACTGGAAAAGAATGGGTATTGAGAAGCAAGAGCTCTAATGATTGGAAGCTATGATGAGAGTCTGTGCAATAGACTTGAAAGAAATTGGAATGATCACTTAATTCAGATTGAGTTATCTTACGACAATAGATCATATGTCATTATCGAGATGTCGCCTTATGAGATCCTTGAGGGAAGACAATGTCGATCTCCCTTATGTTAGGATGAAGTTGTAGAGCGCAAGATGCTCGGACCCGCAATAGTCCAAAGGACCAAGGATATGATAGATCTAATCAGAGGACGGCTGGTAGTAGCCCAAGATGGACATGATAAGTATGTTGATTTGACACGAAAGGATAAAGAGTATGAAATAGGGGACCTAGTAATGTTATAGGTATCCCTTGGAAAGGATTGATGAGGTTCGGAAAGAAAGGAAAGCTAAGACTACAATTTGTTGGACCCTTGGATATATTAAGACGTTTGGGAAGTTAGCATATGAGCTAGCCCTAACCCCGAACATGTAGTAGGTCGTAACGTGTTTCACGTATCAATGTTAAGGAAGTGTAATTCAGATGCCAGATAAATAGAGGCATATGAGCGCATAGATATGCAACCCGACGTAACCTATATGGAGCAACCAGAAAGGGTTATAGATCGAAAAGGGACAAGTGCTTAGGTGAAGGGTTATCAAACTAGTCAGAGTTTGATGGTAGAACCACAATGTGGGAAAATTGACTTGAGAGTTAGAAAGTGCAATACTAAGAAAGTATCCCTATTCATTTCTAACTGATTCCGGGACGGAATCCTTTTAAGGAGGGGAGACTGTAATAACCCCAATTTTTGGGAAATTTTTGAAACCCTTATGAATAGTGTTTTTGCTGAATGAGAAAACTTTTCATGCCACACTATGTAGGGGTTCTGATATGGATATTCGGAGATTTTATTAGTACTTTATATGGGATATAAGTGTATGTAAAGATCGTCAGAATCCAAATCCGAACACTTTGATTTTTCCCGGAAATCCACTAGATACGGAGAGAATTGAGTATAAGGTAACAGGATAAAAAGGATTTAAATTAAAGGATTATAGGAGAGGATCATAAAAGGAATATAATATATTGAGAAAGGTTAAGGGAACCTAAGTAATAAGATCCCGGGTATGATCCCTCAAACGATAAACAAAAACGAAAGTTAAGCGAGCCGTATAACAGATCAGCGGTCATTAGGCAAACGATTAGGAAGTTAATCAAAGGGATTAATGGGAATGATGTCATCCAACCAATAGAAAGAAGACAAGGAAGGAAGGATGACATCATGAGGATGAGGTAAGCATGACATGGGAAGGAAAGAGGTGTGGTTGAATAAGGACCACACAAATTCAAGGGCAAGGTAGTAATTTGCTAAATCAAATACAAAAATCAATCAACCAAGCAAATCATTTCATTTTCATCAAACAAAACACAAAATCCTCCATTCTTCATGAAGCTCTCGGGTGGTTTTCTTAAATTTTGAAAGTCCAAGCTCCTCCACTTGTTATTTTCCAAGGTAATTATCCTAGCTTCTCCTAGTTAAGTTACATACTTCCTATAAGTTTAAGCTTCTAATTCCAAGCCAATCTTTTTCTATAAATCATCAAAGAAGATGGTGAATAGTGTTTTCAAGAACTAAAATTTGTGTTCTTGAAGTTTTGTTTAGATTAAGCTTGGATAAGGGCTTTAAAGGTGATTCCAAGCCATCCTCTTGATTCTCCACTCTCCAAGGAAGGTATAAACTACAAACCCTAGCTTTAGTTTTGAGTAATTAGGATTGAATGTGTTTGATATAGCATATGTGAAGCATGATGCTTGATTGGTTGAAGTTTGGTTGAGTTGTAGAGATTAGTTGGTTTTGTTGCATTGTTGGAGTTGTAAATCTTGGTAATTAGTTAAAGAACCTAAGTAAAGCTTTTAGTTCATGTGAGGAATAAGTATAAATGGTAAATGTTGTGGTTTTGATTAAAAGAACTTAAGTATGATTAAAGTTAAGTTTAGGCATAAGTATGAATGATTAAATTAAATTGGTTGGGGTTGTTATGATGTGATAAGGATGGATGTTTGTTGTATGATGGATTTGAGGTTGGATTTGGGGTTGATTTGGAATGGGTTTGAATGGTTTAAAATATTGGAAATCGCGTAAACATAGCCGTCGTAACGTCCGATTTTCTTTGGACTGTTTTTGTGTGCATAGCATTAGGACCCGAGAACCCCCTGCTAGATTGTGACCACTGCCATGTTTAGATAGCTCATGTTACGAGCTTCGTTTTGATATGTAGTTCGTTCGATTCCGATTTACGGTTTAGGAGAAACGACCGTTTCAAGTAACGGCGTTTCGCGAACGAAACTTTTTCCCTCGCCTTACTTTGGAATGTAGGTTAAAGACCAAAAAGGGTTAATTAATGTGTGAAACATTTATGGTAAGTGTGTTAGGCAGTTGGTAAGTCATTCGCGAAGGAATCACTTTAAAACTCATAAAGGTTAAATTATTAAAAATGGTGGAGCCGAGGGTACCCGAGTGACTTAAGCAAATCGGTGAGCGCAAAACAAGCGTTAGAGTCTAAGTTAGTTAAAGTATAGATTTACAAGTGATTTTGGTTTAATTCCAACTTACTTGTTGTTTATAGGTTACCAGACTCGTCCCGAGCCTTTCTCACCCCCAAGTCGCTCAGGCAAGTTTTCTACCCGTTATACTGTTGTTGTGATGTAAATATATGTATATGCATTATCTTGTGATATTGCATGATTGTTATTAGCAAATTTTGCAATATATTGGAGTATGCTAATATGGTATATATGCATGCCTGTTTCATATTCTTGAAATACATATCTGTTGGTTCATTTAATAATACCTATGCTAGAGGATAGTTGTATCTTGTATATACCCTTAGTATAGGGACCCAAAGGTGAAAATATTTTCTAAAATCGGGAGTCGAGGATCCCGAGTAGATTTTATATATGGATATGGATATTTATTTATATATATATTTATATATATATGGTTATAGTTTTCCAAACTATTAATCGAATAAGGTTTATTCGATAACTTTAAACTCTATTTTATATTTGAATATTATTTCGAATATTATTCGAGGGCTTATGACTCTTTTAGTTATTTATCTGAATATTATTTGAATATTCATTCGAGGACTTATGACTCCTTTATATTATTATGAATATTATTTAAATATTCATTTGAGGATCTATGACTCCGATTATGTACTGAATTATATTCTTTAAAAGAATAAGGTGTTAATAATCAAACTTATTTTCGATTATTCAAATAAAGATAATACTTTCATATAAGTATATCTTTGGTTATTTAATGTTTATTTCAAGTATAAGTTTTAATACTTCTACTTCAATTATTTTTATAAAGATTATTCTTTATGGGAATATTATATTAAATAATAATATTCAGTCATTTTCTAAATATTCTGGGGACTGATTTACTTCATTAAATCAGCCTTACTCCAAACACTCTTTAAAGTATTTTCGAGTCTTCAAAATGATTTTAAAAGTCAGAGCGGATCCCAAAACTCATTTTTATATTTAAGATCTTCCTTTTTAAGGGGATTTAAATACTCGCTCAAAACCTGGGGAATCCGGCTCTGTGGTGTATTTTATATTCGCAACGAGGTTGCAGATTTGGTAAATGAATTGATTACTTGCCCAACGTTCGGGAAGTAAGCCCATCTCATTGAGTCGGCATAAGCGACAGGCCGGGGTACGGTCTATTATTGTGTAAGTGGCTGGGTGGCAGTCCATCAACGCGTGAGGGGCCGGGGTACGGTCTAGCGCGAGGTCCTAATGCGGCCAGGGTGATGACCGGTGAGGAATTCATCCATCTACTAGTAGAAAAGGTTACTTATTGGTATCTTTGCCTGATCAGCAAGATATCGGGTTTATGCCAAAATTCTTTTCCTTTCCCAAAATTCATTGGATGTTTCAAACTCTGTTCATACTTTACATAACAGAGGTTCCAGGAAATGTTTAAAGGGGTATATATGTGTGGATATATATATCGGGACTAAAGAAAGTATCTCATAACTTTTTCATTCAATAATATTTCAAAGATTGAATCTATTCAAGTCTTATCTTGTGGTCTCATCAGTGGGATGAACTTTTGAAATTGATTGTAACTTGAACGGTGGTAGTTCAAGTAGTATTTGGGAATGATATAAGTGTAGTGAAGTACTTGGTAACTTCATCTTTTAAACTTATATCTAATTAATAATTGTCTTATGTATGACAAAGATTTTCAGAAAAACGTTGAGACAAGGTTAGATATATGAGATCACCTTGCAACGATATTTTTTTATATACAGTTATACACTGGGATTTTGTGTATATTATGCATGGAAGAGGACTTCCAATATTTTGAAAAGTATATATGTATATATATATACTGAATATTTTGCGACTTCATCGCATTAAGTTATCAACTTGGTTCATTTCTTTTGACCAAGACTTTCATGAGTATTATGAGTAGACTCATATATTGTAAATCATTATACATATTATTTTGGTGGGCTTGCTGCTCACCCTTGCTTTATTTCTTCATCACACAACAACAGTTAGAAAAGATGGCCAGACTCCAGCAGACCCAGCGCAAGCGCGTGGGAAGCGTCCTGTGTCTTCCCGTTGATGTTGTAGCTGCTATAGCTGCAGAGGTAGATCTATTATAGATCAGACCATCTACTTTTGAGAATCAATTATGTATAATTATAACTTGTGGCAGATAATGGCAATTAACTGTAAATTTATCAAGTAATCATTTTGGGTTGTAATAACTTTTAAATTGTGGATTCAAAGACTTGTACTTATTTAAATTTCATCTCTGAGACTATAACGGGTTGTGGTGTGTGTTAGTGTGGGGTCACAGCATAAGGTTATTTATTAATTAAGTGAAGTGATATTGTGGAAAGAAAGACCGTGACGACCCGGATCCCCGACCCCGGATCTGGGGGTGTTACAATAATCATTAACCAGATATAAGTTGAAAAGGTGAAGTTACGAGATACTCCAATATACTTATATCTTTTCCGAATACTAATTGAACTACCACCGTTCAAGGTATAATCCGTTTCAAAAGTTCATCACATAGATGAGACTACAAGATAAGATTTGAATAGATTCAATCCTTGAAATATTATTATAAATAATGAAGTTACGAGATACTTCATTAAGTCCCGATATATATATATACCTATATATATATACATTTCATACGCTCCTTGAAAACCTCTGTTATGAAAATTATAAACATAGTTGTAATAAGTCCTCGAATGAATATTCAAAATAATATTCATTAAATAAAATAAACGGAGTCATAAGTCCTCGAATGAATATTCAAAATAATATTCATTAAATAAAATAAAGTTATCGAATAAACCTTATTCGATTAATAGTTTTGAAAACTATAACTATATATATATAAATATATATATATATATATAATATACTCGGGAACATCGACTCCCGATTTAGAAAATATTCACCTTTGGGTCCCCTATACTAAGGGTATACGCAACTACTTCTTATCTCTAGCATAGGTATTATGCAGTTTATAAGCAATTGAATCAACAATTAGATATCAAGATTACGAAATAGACATGCATATATACCATATCACATGCTCCAATATATCGCAAGATTTGCTAATAACAATCATGCACTTATCACAAGATAATGCATATATATATATATTTACATCACAACAACAGTATAACGGGTAGAAAACTTGCCTGAGTGTTCCCGGATAGACTTAAGCTTAGAGTGGTTCCGATAACCTATGAACTACAACATAAGTCAGAATTAAACCCCGGTCGCTTAAGAAACTAGACTTTAACCAATTGAAACCTAATGTTCGCTTATGGTCACTTCTACGCTTAACGAATCACATAAGTCGTTCGAGTACCATCGGCTCCACCATTTTTAATAAATTGACCATTAAGAATTTTAAGGCGATTCTTTCGCGAATACCCTAGCAACTTCCTAATCCACTTTACGTAAATGTTTCATACTCCAATTAGTCATTTAAGGGCCTTAACCAAGGTTTCAAAGTAAGGCGAGGGGTAATGGTTCGTTCGCGAAATGTTGTTACTTAAAACGGTCGTTTCTCCTAAACCGTACATCGGATTCAAGCAAACCACATATCAAAACGAAGCTCGTAACATGAAATATCTAAACATGGAAATGGTCAGAATCTAATAGTGAGTGCACGGGTCCTGAAGTTAAGAAAAAAAATAGTCTAAGGAAAATTGGGCATTACGACGGCTATAACTTAGCAATTCCCAAATTTTTACCCAATCAATTCAATGTTAAACCACCACCAATCAACACCATTCCACCATCATTCAATCACAAATCAACCATACAACCAAATTTCATCCAAATCCTATTAAATCGGTCCATTACTTCATGTTTTATCCATCTTATTCAATCACAACAAGAGCTACTAACTATACTTAAGGTTCATTAACCACTAACCAAGATTTACAACCCAAACTCATTACAAATCCAACCAAACTCTAAATATACATGAATCATGCTCTAATGAACTATAATCAATAAAACCAAACCTAATACTCAAAGTAAAGCTAGGGTTTGGAGGGGTTATACCTTCCTTGGAGTGATTAGAGTAGCTAGGAAGCCTTAAGAAGCATTGAGATAGCTTAGGAATGCTTGGATCTTAAAGGAAATCAAAGAAAATAAAGTTAGTAATCTTGAAAACACTATTTATCATCTTCTTCCTTGAATTATTGGAAGAGATTCATGAAGAATTGGAAGCTTAAACTCCTAGGATATGCTTATCTAATCATCAAGAAGCTAAGGAAATTACCTTGGATTTGTTTATGGAATGAAGCTTGAATTTTGCAATTTTTCTTCTTTGAAAAAGGGAAAGGGCCGAGAGCTTAATGAAGAAAAGAGAGAAAATGAATTATTTGCTTGCTTGGTGTTTTTGTGTTGGTGTTTTTGTGTGGTGTATAGCTTGGTTACATGGAATTTACCATCGTAACTTTTACTTGGCCTAGAATCATCCAACAAAACACTTCTCCTTGTCATGCTTATGTCATCATGCTTGTGTCATCCTATTACCACATGTCTTCTCCTTGTAGTGTAATGATGTCACAATCCTTGGCTTCTTGTACAAGCTTGTCTCTTGGTCGCTTATTTGTTTTACGGTTCGCTTAACTTTCGTTCTCGTTTGTCGTTTGAGGGATCATATCCGGGATCTTATTACTTGGGTTCCCCTAAACCTTTCTCAATATTTTATATTCCTTTTATGATCCTCTCTTATAATCCTTGAATTTAAATCCTTTTAATCATGTTACCTTATACTCAATTCTTTCGGTATCTGGTGGCTTTTCGGGAAAAATCAAAGTGTTGGAATTTGGATTCTGACGATCTTTACATACACTTATTTACTTTATGGAATACTAATACGTTCTTAGAATTTCCATAATAGTACTCCTATATAGTGTGGTCTGATAATTTTCCTTAATCAGCATCATCAGCAAAAGTTACTATTTATCAGGGTATCAAAAATTCCAAAAAAAAAATTGGGGTTATTACAGTCTCCCCTCCTTAAAAGGATTCCGTCCCGGAATCAGATAGAAAATGAATAGGAATACTCTCTTAGCATTGCACTTTCTAACTCTCAATTAAATTTTCCCACGTTGTGGTTCTACCATGAAACTCTGACTAGTTTGATAACCCTTCTCCTAAGCACTTGTTCCTTTTCAATCTATACCCTTCCTGGCTGCTCCATATATGTTACGTCTGGTTGCATGTCTATGCGCTCATATGCCCCTATTTGTCTGGCATCCGAATTACACTTCCTTAACATTGATACGTGGAACACGTTATGAACTTGCTACATGTTCGGGGGTAGGGCTAGCTCATATGCTAACTTCCCAATACGTCTTAATATATCCAAGAGTCCAACAATTCGTGGGCTTAGCTTTCCTTTCTTTCCGAACCTCATCCATTCTTTCCAAGGGAGTAACTATAACAGCACTAGGTCCCCTACTTCCTATTCTTTGTCATTTCGTGTCAAATCAACATACTTCTTATGTCCATCTTGGGCTACTACCATTTGTCCTCTGATTAGATCTATTATATCCTTGGTCCTTTGGACCATTGCTGGTCCGAGCATCTTGCGCTCTGCAGCTTCATCCTAATTTAAGGGAGATCGACATCGTGCTCCCTCAAGGATCTCATAAGGCGACATCCCGATACTAACATACGATCTATTGTCGTAAGAAAACTCAATCTATGCTAAGTGACCATTCCGAATTCTTTCAAGTCTATTGCACAGACTCTCATCATAGCTTCTAGCATTATAGCTTTTGCTTCTCAATACCCATTCTTTTCCAGTTCGTAATCGTTACTATCTTCCGTTCCTAATATTATACTGGTTATACTTTTGCTTGTTAGCATTCTATAACCTTTTAATAAATGCATAAACCTTAGTGTCATGAATGCGTTTCCATTCCGAATACCACCATACTTTTACTACTCCTTTTTCAGTTGCTTCTATTTCCCAAAGTTTGATCAATCATATAGAAGTAAAGGAATTTATTGAGAGATCACTATGATCATGAACACTTGTTCTATTGCATAGTTAGTACAGAAGGTGGCCAGCCTTTAGTACTTGACAAGCAATTAAACAATATGTGGTATCCTACTAGGCTTCTATCACACAGATAGATAGTCATTCGGCAATACCTCCCCTTCTGGAAGGGTTGTTCTTCTCAGCTTATACAAAATGAAAATGAGAGAAAAAAATGAATTGAAGAGAATTGTATATATATAAAATATACTGCCATAAAATATCTGGCTTGGAATCTACCTCTAAACTATAGAGGTTTGTCATAGGAGAACAAAACATATAAGTATATATATCAACATCAGGTATTATAGCATCGTATTTCACATGCTTAAATATTTTTGCTATTCCGTCCATCATTCTATGGACCCATGCTCTTCCTCGAGCTTATACACAATCGCCTTTGAAACTCCCTCGACAATGAAAATCGAATCTGGGATCTCATTCCAGACATCATCGTTACTAGAATTCTATGCTTGCACCGCAACCTTCCTCGTATAGTAATATGACTCTCTATTGATAAGAAGAATAAGTATTTAATAGGTAGATAATTGACTTAATTAGTGTATCAATGATAACTTATACATCACCACAACCCGATTAGTGGTACCCAATCTCAACATCCATTACACTACAACTCTCACGGTTGTAATCGGCTCATTATTCAAAGAATCGTTGATGCATTAATATAGTCCACCACGGACCTACTATAGTCATTCGTTTTCCTTGGATCTTAATATTTAATCATACAGAGTCCATTCATGCCGTACCGAAATCTTCTAGAGAGGAAACATAATCGCCATTCCATGATTCATAAAGAACACTCCAGATCCTGACGTACATTCGTGACATGAAGTTGATAAAATTACAGAAGAGTTTCAATAAAAGCAATGATAGCAGGTTAATACCATTATTAATCATATGTCTTTATTGGGAGACATGCATCTCAAAGGTTCATTTAGTCATTTCGTAACATGGTCCTGGCTTATCTCAAGATAGTACCTTCTAAGATAGATAGCCCGCTCATGGCGATTACACGAATTAAACCTTTACCAAACTACTATTACGGTTGGGTATTGCACAGTCATCAGAAGGAATGTCAATCTTCCAAACCATAATACAACCTTCACGGCTTCAACCATCATCACTGTATTCCTCTAGCACGAGCGCCTATAATTATCCTCTTAAATTTAAAGTGTCGGCCACCTCTTTGGCCTTTCCTGATAGTAAAATTTCCTTACAATCAATGTCTTTTAAATGACCTTCAACTAAATTTTCTACCTCATTTCCAATCACTGCTTATGTGAAAATGCTCTTCCTTACGCTTTGGTAAAAAAAATATATCACCATTTTTCCATAAGTTATTGCCTCGGTCTTTTAAAGGTTAACATTATCACGACTGACTCTCGATCATACTTCAAACATCTCTTATCTTGGGTCCTACTTGTTTTCACCAATCTCGACCTTCATTGGGCCGATCTATACTTTCTTATGGTTCAACACGTGCCCACCTGACATTATTATAATTACGTCACATTTCCTTTATCAAAATTTCTATTCTTGAGAACTTTGAATATTACCTTTTTCCTTGTAAAACCTCTTAGGTTATCCTTGAATCGTTCCTCCTGTATTCCCTAGATACAGGGTATATCAAAATACCATTTACTAATACTAGAACTATTGTCTATGTACTTCTGAAAAATTTCTCTACTGATCTTTAAAGGTTGTTGTTACCTTAGTCCTTCGTTCTATACTACCCAAACTCATAATGTCCCTATTAAGGGTGAAATGCCATCCTTTATGCATCCCCCATGGTTCATCTCAAGCTATTGAGATTATGTCCGTAATTCCACCTTTAAAAAGGTACTTGCATCCTTACACGGATAAATCAAGTCATATATCCCTGATAAGGGTATCTTATTCAATCATTCCCATCTCGATAGTATATGCATAATTTCACAATAACATCTGTATTCAAAATGAGGTCAATCAATATGGCCTCCAAAAGATAACAATGGTTATCTATTTTTTTGCCTGATTCAGTAATGATAACATGGATGTTCTAGAAGATATTGGTCGTGTTCAACGTGAACTTCTTTTTACTAAATCCTCATTTACTTTTGTTGTTTATCTCAACAGTCATCTCAATGTTGAGATATCTTCTATACTTGGTGTCTCCCTTTTTGGGTATCAATTCACATGCGTTACTTACACTTCACATTCTTGAAGGTCACTTCCTTCAACCAATTTTCCTAATTTCTTACTTTCTTCTCTCCTCAGTCCATCCGTGTTTCCTTATTAATCAATCGATCAATCTCAAATTTTCATCGAATATTGTCAACTTCAAGGGAATTAACTATACATATCGCTTACGCCTTCAAACCTTGAATTTATCTCATGATCAGTCACCATCGCACTGATGATGACACAATTCTATATATTTATTGCAAGGGTTTCTTAGGGTTTCCCATACCTAACTCCGTTATCACTTCTCAACTCTATTTCCTTTATATCCCTTTATACTCCTTCCCTTTTCAGTATTTTATTTTCGTTTCCATTACAACCATTACATGAACCATCACAACATAAGCATTGATTTCAAACATCCCGTTATTCTGGATTTGTGTCCTCAGAACGAATCTTGATAACTTTTACAACTTAGATTCATAATTCATCATACTCGTCCGCTTTTGTTCTGGCTCTAAAGCTTTTACACTACCTCCATAACCTTGGGAAGTACTTTCCCGAAAACAATTGACTGAACTTTAATCAGTTTATTATAACCTCTGGCTCTGTGCCTTTCTTGGCCTTTCACCAGCGGGTGGCCTCTCTCTTAGGAGGGTAAGTGACAAAAACAGTCTTTTGTGATTCGTCAATCATTTAGAATCTCAAATGATTCCTGTATTTCCTTTAGCCAGGCTCTTGCCTCGACTGGGTCAGCAATTTCCTTGGAACTCTGAGAGCGTAGCGACTTAAAGTTCATGAAAAAATTTCCTACCGCATTGTTTCCTCAAGGTGGTGGTTGGGAATAAAAGTATAAGTTCTGTTTAGACAGGTCCATGAATTTCCGTATAGGAGTACCGTCTCGGGTCTCCTTATCTTGCTCGACTTCTGTTTTCTCAGTATGAAATGTTTCATCCTTCTCCCATAATCAGGGTTATCTTATACGTTAAAATCCTTGTTTTTCATTTCATTATATTATGGGTTCTTTCTTTCTTGATGGCGACCTACCTGACTATCACATTCAGGGTTTGCCCTAAATCTTATTCCTCGAACTATGGCTTTCATCTAAGATCTCGTCCTTAAGCCCTTGAACGTTAGGAACCCAAATTCTGTAGGAATACCTGATTATTCCCTTATCATCTTTCTCATTATTAATCTATTCTCTAGTCATTGTCTTTCTGCCTTCATTCATCATTTTTTCTTAGCTCCATATGATCTTTTCCAATAATTTGGGCTGCATTACAATCTCAAACAGCTTTTCAATACCGGCTCCAGTTACCTTCACTTCTATTTCCATTTTTTCAAAATCGCTTATCAACTCTCCCAAAGACATTTTCATCTTGAGTCTCTCTTTTATACTAAGGTCATTAGCCACCATTTTGGCTTTCCCTGAATGGTAAAGAATCTCTTAATCGTAATCCTTGATTAGCTCTAACCACCTCCTTTGGCGCATGTTGAGCTCTTTCTGCGTGAAAATATACTAGAGCACTTACGGCTTATATAAATCTCGCACTTCTCTCCATACAAGTAGTGCCTCAAATCTTTAGGGCAAACTATTGCCACGAGCCCAAGCTCATGGGTGGGGATATCGAATTTTATATTCCCTTAATTTTCTTGACGCGTACGCGATTACCTTGTTGTGCTGTATAAGAAGCACCCTAATTCCTTATGCGAAGCATCACTACACATCAAAAAATCTCCTTTTCCATCCGGAAACGCCATCATAGGGGCCGTCACCAATCTTTGCTTCAGTTCTTAAAAGCTACTCTCGCATTTCTCTGTCCATTCGAACTTCTCAGTCTTACGAGTAGTCACGTTAAAGGGGCTACTATCTTTAGAAACTTGAACGAACCTCCGGTAGTGACCGGCCAATCCTACCTCTGATAGTTTCCCTAACCATGGTTATCAATTCATCAGTGGTCCTTTATTCATTCTTGTCAAGATCCTCCACGGGATCCTACTCAGCAACAATCCCTTCTAGGACAACATCCTGAACGGCTACATCCTCAATATGAACATCATTCGGTCCCTCGTTAGGACGTTCTATCGGATCTACAATCTGATCTCCAATAAGTAATAAAACATCATCGCGTTGTTGCTCCTCAACCTCAGGGTTCGGAGTCCCGCTACCATATACGATAACGAACTACGCTTCTATCACGATATTTATAAGGGTTCCCATAAGGGTTTTAACTGTCAATACTACTTTAGGTAGCCCGACTATGAACTTGGAAAGAGTTTTTATTATCTTAGTGAACTTATTATCTTAACGCCACATCATCTCTGAGGTTTATAACGCTTAGCTCTGATACCATTTCTGTAACACCCCCAAATCCGGGGTAGGGGATTCGGGTTGTCACGAGTTCCATTTCCCTTATCAATACTTAATCTTAACAGTCAACCAACTACTGCGTACTATGACCCCACAATATACACACACACCACAAGTTATAGTCTCAGAGATGAATACCAAAAATAACACAAGTCATTTTATTCCACAATTATAAACCATTACACCTTAAAAAGGGTTTCTGAATAATTTACATATTCTTTGCCATTATTACAATTCATAAATATACATAAGTCTGGTACATCAAAAGTTGAAAGCCTAGCCTATTGGTAGATCCTACCTCAGCTACAACGGCATCAACGCCTACAGGAAACTGGGGAACGTTTCCTATCCGCTCACGAATTGGGAGCTTGGTCTTGTTCAACTTGTCTATCTGTTGTTGTGTGATGAAAGAAGAAAGGAAGGGTGAGCAACAAGCCCACCAAAATAATATGTATAATGATTAACAATATATGAGCATTCTCATAGCACTCATGAAAGTCTTGGTCAAGAAGAATTAGACCAAGTTTGACCTTTTAATACGACCAAGTCGCAAAATATTTAGTATATATGTATATATACTTTTCAAAATATTTGAAATCCTCTGCCATGCATAATATACGCAGAGTTCCAGTTTATAACTGTATAAAAATATCGTTGCAAGGTGATCTCATATATCTAACCTTTTCTCAACGTTTTTCTGAAAATTTTGTCATGTATAAGATAATCATTAACCAGATATAAGTTGAAAAGGTGAAGTTACGAGATACTCCAATATACTTATATCTTTTCCGAATACTACTTGAACTACCACCGTTCAAGGTATAATCCGTTTCAAAAGTTCATCACATAGATGAGATTACAAGATAAGATTTGAATAGATTCAATCCTTGAAATATCATTATAAATAATGAAGTTACGAGATACTTCATTAAGTCCCGATATATATATATATATATATACCTATATATATACATTTCATACTTCATTAAGTCCTGATATATATATACCTATATATATATATCCGTTTCAGAGTTGTAATATCCAATGAATTTGGAAAGGAGAAAACCTTGGCATAAACCTGATATCTTGCTGATCAGGCAAAGATACCAATAAGTAACCTTTTCTACTAGTAGATGGACGAATTCCCCACTGGTCATCACCCTGGCCGCATTTGGACCTATGCTGGACTGCCACTCAGCCACTTACGCATTGATGGACTCCCACTGAGCCACTTACACTTTCATGGACGCCCACTGAGCCCATGTTGCTTATGCCGACTCAAATAGATGGAATTACTTCTCGAATGTTGGGCAAGTAATCAAGATGTTTTCTCAAAACAGCAACCTCGTTGCGAATATAAAATACACCACAGAGCCGGATCCCTCAGGTTTTGAGTGTGTATTTAAATCCCCTTCGAAAGGAAAATCTTAAATACAAAATGAGTGTTGGGATCCGCTCTAACTTTTAAAAATCATTTTGAAGACTCGAAAACATTTTTAAGAATGTTTGGAGTAATGCTGATTTAATGAAATAAATCAGTCCCGATATATTAGAAAATATCTGAATATTATTATTTAAATAATATTCCCATAAGGATAATCTTTATAAAAATAATTTGAAGTACAAGTTTTAAAACTCATACTTAAAATGAATAATAAATAACCAAAGATATACTTAAACGAAAGTACGATCTTTATTTGAATAATCGAAAATATGTTTGATTATCAAAACATCATTCTTTAATAAAATAAAGAATATTATTTAATAAATAAGCGGAGTCATAAGTCCTCGAATGAATATTCAAAATAATATTCGTTAAATAAAATAAGTGGAGTCATAAGTCCTCGAATGAATATTCAAAATAATATTCATTAAATAAAATAAATGGAGTCATAAGTCCTCAAATGAATATTCAAAATAATATTCATTAAATAAAATAAAGTTATCGAATAAACCTTATTCGATTAATATGAAAACTATAACTATATATATATATAAATAAATAAATAAATATATATATAATATACTCGGGAACATCGACTCCCGGTTTAGAAAATGTTCACCTTTGGGTCCCCTATACTAAGGGTATACGCAACTACTGCTTATCTGTAGCATAGGTATTATGCAGTTTATAAGCAATTGAATCAACAATTAGATATCAAGATTACGAAATAGACATGCATATATACCATATCACATGCTCCAATATATCGCAAGATTTGCTAATAACAATCATGCACTTATCACAAGATAATGCATATACATATATTTACATTACAATAACAATATAACGGGTAGAAAACTTGCCTGAGTGTTCCCGGATAGACTTAAGCTTAGAGTAGTTCCGATAACCTATGAACAACAACATAAGTCGGAATTAAACCCCGGTCGCTTAAGAAACTAGACTTTAACCAATTGAACCCTAACGTTCGCTTATGGTCACTTATACGCTTAACGAACACATAAGTCGTTCGAGTACCCTCGGCTCCACCATTTTTAATAAATTGACCATTAAGAATTTTAAGGCGATTCTTTCACGATTACCCTACCAACCATTTAAGGGCCTTAACCAAGGTTTCAAAGTAAGGTGAAGGGTAATGGTTCGTTCGCGAAATGCCGTTACTTAAAACGGTCGTTTCTCCTAAACCGTACATTGGATTCAAGCGAACCACATGTCAAAACGAAGCTCGTAACATGAAATATCTAAACATGGCAATGGTCAGAATCTAATAGTGAGTGCACGGGTCCTGAAGTTAAGAACAAAAACAGTCTAAGGAAAATTGGGCATTACGACGACTATAACTTAGCAATTCCCAAATTTTTACCCAAATAATTCAATATTAAACCACCACCAATCAACACCATTCCACCATCATTCAAACAAAAATCAACCATACAACCAAAATTCATCCAAATCCTATTAAATCAGTCCATTACTTCATATTTTATCCATCTTATTCAATCACAACAAGAGCTACTAATTATACTTAAGGTTCATTAACCACTAACCAAGATTTACAACCCAAACTCATTACAAATTCAACCAAACTCTAAATATACATGAATCATGCTCTCATGAACTATAATCAACAAAACCAAACCTAATACTCAAAGTAAAGCTAGGGTTTGGAGGGGTTATACCTTCCTTGGAGTGATTAGAGTAGCTAGGAAGCCTTAAGAAGCCTTGAGATAGCTTAGGAATGCTTGGATCTTAAAGGAAATCAAAGAAAATAAAGTTAGTAATCTTGAAAACACTATTCATCATCTTCTTCCTTGAATTATTGGATGAGATTGGAAGCTTAAACTCCTAGGATATGCTTATCTAATAATCAAGAAGCTAAGGAAATTACCTTGGATTTGTTTATGGAGTGAAGCTTGAATTTTGCAATTTTTCTTCTTTGAAAAAGGGAAAGGGCCGAGAGCTTCATGACGAAAAGAGAGAAAATGAATTGTTTGCTTTCTTGGTGTTTTTGTGTGGTGTTTAGCTTGGTTACATGGAATTTACCATGGTAACTTTTACTTGGCCTAGAATCATCCAACAAAACACTTCTCCTTGTCATGCTTATGTCACCATGCTTGTGTCATCCTATTGCCACATGACTTCTCCTTGTAGTATGATGATGTCACAATCCTTGTCTTCTTGTACAAGCTTGTCTCTTGGTCGCTTATTTGTTTTACGGTTCGCTTAACTTTCATTCTCATTCGTCATTTGAGGAATCATATATGGGATCTTATTACTTGGGTTCCCCTAAACCTTTCTCAATATTTTATATTTCTTTTATGATCCTCTCTTATAATCCTTGAATTTAAATCCTTTTAATCATGTTACCTTATACTCAATTCTTTCGGTATCTAGTGGATTTTCGGAAAAAATCAAAGTGTTCGAATTTGGATTCTGACGATCTTTATATACACTTATTTATTTATGGAATACTAATACGATCTTAGAATTTCCATAATAGTACTCCTATATAGTGTGGTATGATAATTTTCCTTAATCAGTATCATCAGCAAAAGTTACTATTAATCAGGGTTTCAAAAATTCCAAAAAAATAAAAATTGGGGTTATTGCACAATCCCTTGCCTTTGTTTGAATCCTTTTGCCACGAGCCTGGCCTTATAGGTCTCCACCTGGCCATCTACTCCAATCTTTCTTTTGTATACCCACTTGCACCCAATAGGCTTAACACCTTCAGGCACCTCTACCAGAGTCCATACTTGGTTGGTATACATAGATTCCATTTCGGATTTCATGGCACTATGCCATTTCTCTGAGTCAACACTACTCATAGCCTCATTATAGGTCAGAGGGTCGTCATCATCAATGATTGACAACTCATTGTCATTCTCAATGACAAGGCCATAATACCTCTCAGGTTGGCGAGACACTCTTCCTGACCTACGAATGGGCTGTTCCACAGAAGGTTGTTCAGTCTAAACAGGTGTTTCCACTTGATCCGTAGTAGTTTGTGCTTCTTGAACTTCATTAAGTTCAATTTTTCTCCCACTGTTTCTTCAAGGATAAACTGCTTTTCCAAGAAGGTAGCATGTCTGGAGACAAACACCCGATGATCGGTGTAAAAGTAATACCCTAAAGTCTCTTTAGGATATCCCAAAAAATTACATTTTACGGATCGAGATTCCAGCTTATCTGGGTCAACTTTCTTGACATAAGATGGACATCCCTAAATCTTAACGTGTTTAAGACTCGGTTTCCTTTCTTTCCATATCTCATATGCAGTTTGAGGAACAGATTTGGAAGGCACCTTATTCAGTAAATATGCTTAGGTTTCCGATGCATAACCCCATAAGAATACTGGAAGATTCGCATAGCTCATCATGGACCGAACCATGTCTAACAAAGTTCGATTTCTCCTTTCAGATACCCCATTCAACTGTGGAGTATATGGAGGAGTCCACTGGGAGACTATACCATTTTCTTTGAGATAATCTAGAAACTCTCCATTCAAGCATTCACCACCTCGATCTGATCGAAGAGTTATAATACTATGTTTGGTTTGTTTCTCCACTTCATGCTTATATTCTTTGAACTTTTCAAAGGCTTCAGACTTGTGTTTCATCAAATACACATATCTGAATCTAGATCGATCATCTATGAAAGTAATAAAGTATGAAAATCCACTCATGGCTTGCATAGACATTGGTGCACATACATCTGTGTGTAACAATCCTAGAAAATCTGCATCCCTCTCTCCATGTCCACTAAATGGAGATTTGGTCATTTTACCCAATAGACAAGACTCGCATGTAGGATATGATTCAAAATCAAAGGGGTCAAGTAACCCTTCCTTATGCAATGTACGCAGTCTATTTTCACTAATATGACCAAGTCTGCAGTGCCACAAGAAAGTGAGATTTTCATCATCCTTTTTTCTTTTATTATTTTGTTCAATCTGAAGTAAATTATGCTCTACGTCACATACATACAGACCATTATTCAAAGTACCACGCCCATAAAGAACATTATCTCTAAGAATAGAACATTCATTATTCTTAATAATAAATGAAAAACCATCCAAATCCAACATAGGAATATAAATAATATTCCTCATAATAGAGGAAACGTAATAACAATTATTCAAAATAATAGTCTTGCCCGTAGGCATATGTAAACTAAATGATCCTACAGATATGGAGGTAACCCTTGCTCCATTGCCCATACGTAGAATCACCTCATAATCTTCTTCAAGAGTCCTACTTCCCTTTCGTCCCTGCAACAAATTGCAAATATGAGAACCACAGGCGGTATCTAATACCCAAGTAGAAATTTGACTTAGTGACATATTAACTTCGATCATGAACATACCTGAATCAGAAGCGGTAGTCTCACTACCCTTCTTCTTCTTCATTTCTGTAAGGTAAACCTTGCAGTTCCTCTTCCAGTGCCCCACTTTGTTACAGTGAAAGCAAACAGTTTTGCTCTTGGGGTCTTCAGCTTTTGGTGGAACCGGCTTTTTCTCACCTACTTTCTTCTTCTTGGAAGGGTTCTTCTTCCTTATCTTAGGATTGGAACCTTCACCAATTAGAAGAACAGAACTCTTCTTAGGGGAAAACTCGATTCCGCAGTCTTCAACATGTTGTGCAGTTCAGGCAGGCTGACATCCAGCTTATTCATGTGAAAGTTCACAACAAACTGCGAAAACGAACCCGGAAGTTATTGCAAGACCAAGTCTTGGCTCAGCTCCCCATCCATGGCAAAACCAAGTTGTCCAAGACGTTCAATCAAATTGATCATCTTAAGTACATGGTCATTCACAGATGATCCCTCAGACATCCTACAACCGAACAACTCCTTCGATATCTCATATCAAGCTGTCCTCCCTACCACATCATACAACTCTTGTAGATGCATAAGGATAGTGTGAGCATCCATATGCTCATGTTGCTTCTGTAGCTCAATGATCATGGAAGCTAGCATGATGTATTGAGCAACATTTGCATCATCTATCCACTTACGATACACAACATGTTTATCATTATGTGCATCGCTAGCAGGTTCAGTAGTGAGTCAAGCGCATATTCCAGCTTCTCAACCCTGAGAACAATTCTCAAGTTTCGAAGCCAGTCAGCAAAATTAGGACCAGTCAACTTGTGAGCATCTAGTATACTTCGGAGTGATAGTGCAGAAGATATAACGTATATAGTAAATCTGTAAATGATGAGCACATAATAACACTTAGCAAATATTCAATTTCATTTCAAAACACTATATGAATCGGGTCTTTATTCATAAGTGGCTCCCACTAGTTTATATAATTTATACAACCTCTAAGTGAAAATTAAGCATTCATAATGCTCATGGGAATAGGGATCCTACATTCCATCACACAACCTCGGCTGTAGCACGAAACGTCATGTAATGTTCAATAGGCAGACAACTCTTGTCAATTACATCTTATGTTATTCCCTAATAAAACTTTAGCCTCTTGAATAATTGAGTCATGGCTGTAGCACGACAGACTCAATATTCTAAGTCAAGTCTAACCCAACATTTCGTACAATTGAATCAGTCTCCAACGGCCCACGGCTGCAGCACGTAACGACCTTTAGATTCTAATTCAATGCACACATCTCTATATAATAGACAAGTATTTCTTATTTCGAAATCAAAGCCCTCGGCCGTAGCACGAAACGACAATGATTCAAAAATAAGAACTACTTTCTATCATATTGGAAGGCTTTGACCGACACAAGCCCGTTGTGTCATTGGCCAATTACTACTTGATATTATTTAATTTTAGAGGGATTATATTACGTTACAATCATAATCATATTATAAAGAGATTCTTCCTTTTAAATTAAATATTTCAAATCAATTATCGATAATCAGATGATTCCCAGATCGGGGGGAGCATTGTCAAGAGGCGTCACATAATACCCCTTTCTTACAGATAGAAATCTGTTGTTGACAGAATCATCCTTTCTCTCAATATTGAAAATTCATATTCAATTACGTGTTCCATAAACACAAGAATCTCATGATTGTATTCATAATATTTATATTAAGGTCATGAAACAATTTCACTATACTAGATTGTCTAACATACGCCTTATGTTAATTAAGTTCACCTAAATCTATCATCGTATGATAAGTTAAGCATATATCACATATATAAGCATGAATAAACGTAAAGGTAGGCATGTTAAATCATGTAGCATATTAGTCTAAGCATTATACATCTTTATGTATCACATTAGGCATTTAGAAGTAATTAAAACAGTTAAAAATAGCTTTAATACACTACTGTTAGCTATAAACAGTCCGAAACAATTTCAGAAAATACAATATAATATACCATTAGATGCGTCTCGAAAAGACGAATCCAACGGCACCAAGCACCCCCCAATCTGACCAACCACGCGCCCCGAGAAGCTCAGCCACGCGCACACGCGCTGTCAGGCACGTGTCTGACAGTCTGCCACGCGCCCCCACGTGCACACGCGCCTCACGCACCCGGACAGCAGAGCTAACGTCAGCATGACGTAATCTGATGACGTCAGCACAAGCGTTGACCGTTGACCGCGCGTGTCTGACACGAGCCGCGTGTGGGCCAGGAGCGTGTGACCCTCACGCGCTCTAGCCAGCCGCGCGGTCCTCCCCCTGTTTCTGACAGTCGCCGATTTTTATTTTTTTAAGCAGCCGCCGCCGTACACCATTGGAGGCCGTGCCTCCAACAATCAACATCAGAACTGTCCTTTAAACTCAGCAGGAGACTAAACATATATATATATATATATACTAACAGATTATATATATATATATAATTACGAATTTAATTAAAACATCTTTAAAAATTCATAATAATTAATCCACACATCAGAAATTTATGAAAAAAATACCCAGACGATCTATAACACTTGTAGAACCCAGATCTATAGTTAAAATAATTCTAAGAAACAATTTCTAATCAATCATAATTAATCCATGATATAACTTGCAAAAATCATAATTAATTCATACAAGATCATAAAATTCTGAAATTTTTATCACAGATCTATATGCATACAACCTATGCTCTATGTGAACAACTGCTGACACGTGAGTGAACTCCATTAGTTGTTCAGCTGTGTGAGTCATGTTCAGTGAACTTATTCTATAATAAGCACCTACATACTAGTTGTAGTGTCACCACACAAATGTCTATGAGAACAGACAGCCTTCATAATGAAGCAAGCATAGTATGTACCGATCTTTGTGGATTATTAATTACCAGTTAGTAATCCTATGACCAGGAACTATTTAAGTTTAGAGTTATCATCTTTTAGGTCTCATTATTATAATCTCATCACAATCCATAAAAAGCTTTACTCTAAACTGTGGTATATCTTATTTAAACACTTAAAATAGATAAAGCCCGTAATAAAAACAAAACAAGTCTTTTATTAATATCAATAAAATCAAAACAGATTATATAAAAGTTATTCCTAAATCCTCATACATGATTGGACTTAGGACACATCTCTTTCAGATGCCGCTCATTGTTTACAATTTTAAATTAGATTTAAAATTTGTTGCCAACGTAATAATAACCTATAGGGTCACACACAAAGAATGCTTGAAGGATTATTTAATTTAAATTGGATTTAAATTAAATTAAAGTAATTTGAAATATTTATAATATTAATTAAGTATGACTTAATTAATTAGATAAATATTGATATTCAAATTTACTAATATTAATTATGAAATTTATTTGTTAAATAATTAAGTGAGACTTAATAGGATTTTTGAATTAATAATAACTCCTAATTAGTTAAGAGTTATAATTCGTTTTTCTACTCTCTATATAATATCTCTTGTGTGGCTGATTTTTGAAAGAAAAAGACTTTTAATAAAACCCTAGCCACCAAGAGAGAAGATGGAGAGAGTAAGAAGAAACGAATTTGTGCTAGTACACATCCAATCTTTGAGTTCAAGCATTCTTGTGGATACCGATAGAGCGTAGATCGCGAGAGCGGGATGCGTGGTGATTGAACAAGCTTTGGATCTCCATTAGTCAACCAATTGGTAAAGCTTCTTAAGGTAAACAATCTGATCTACGAATTAATTATATATTTTTCGCATGGATCCTGCGGCGGGTTTCGACAATTATGTTTTTTTTTACATTTTTAATTACTGTTTCCGTTGCGTTTATGTGCTCGAAACCCTTCATAAGATAACCCCGATTATGGGAGAAGGATGAAACATTTCATATTGAGAAAACAGAAGTCGAGCAAGATAAGAAGAACCAGGACGGTACTCTTATAGGGCAATTCATGGACCTGCCTAAACAAAACTTATACTTTTATTCCCAACCACCACCCGGAGGAAGCAATGCGGTGAGAAATTTTTTCAGGACCTTTAAGTCACTAAGCCCACAGAGTTTCAAGGAAAAAGCTGACCCAGTTGAGGCAAGAGCCTGGCTAAAGG
This sequence comes from Apium graveolens, assembly GCF_009905375.1. Lineage (NCBI taxonomy): Eukaryota > Viridiplantae > Streptophyta > Magnoliopsida > Apiales > Apiaceae > Apium > Apium graveolens. The sequence continues at coordinate 68,446 of NW_027419444.1, forward strand.
AAATAGAGGGATCATTTGAGATTCTAAATGATTGACGAAGCGCAAAAGACTGTTTTTTCCACTTACCTTCCTAAGAGAGAGGCCACCGCGGGTGAAAGGCTAAGTAAGATAGAGAGATAGTGTAGAAGTTTTAGAACCAGGCCAGAAGCGGACAAGTATGATGAATCATGAATCTAGATTGTGAAAGTCGTCAAGGTTCATCTGAAGGACACGAATCCAGAATGACCGGATGTTTGAAATCAAGGTTTATGTTGTGTTGCTTCATGAAATGGTTGTAATACAAACGAAAATAAAAGACTGAAATGGGAAGGAGTATAAAGGTATATAAAGGAAATATAGTTCATAAGTGATAAGGTAGTTAGGTATGTGAAACCCTAAGAAACCCTAGCAATAAATAAAGAGAAGCGTGTCACCATCAATGGGACGGTGACTGATCATGAGATAACGTCAAGTTTTGAAAGCGTAAATGATATATATAATTAATCCCCTTTAAGTTGGGAGCATTCGATGAAACTCCGAGATAGATCGATGGATTAATAAGGGAACACGGATGGACTGAGGAGACAAAAAATTAAGAAATTAAGAAATTGGATGAAGGAAGTAACCTTCAAAAATGTGAAGTGTATGTAACACCTGTGGCTTGATGCCCAAAAGGGAGACTCCGGGTATAAAAGATATCCCAAAATTGAGATGACTGTTGAGATAAATAACAGAGGTAAATGAGTAATTAGAACTAAAATGTTCATGTTGAAGACGACCAATATCTTCCAGAACATCCTTGTTATCATTACTAAATCAGGCAATAAAAATGGATAACCGTTGTTATCTTTTGGAGGTCATATGGATTGATCTCAGTTTGAAATATGGATGTTATTGTGAAATTAGGTATAGACTATCGCGGTGGGAATAATTATATAAGATACCCTTATCAGGGATATATAACTTAATTTATCCATGAAAGGATGAAAGTACCTTTTTAAAGGTGGAATTAAGGATAGAACCTCAATAACTTGAGATGAACCATGGGCGGAATGCATAAAGGTTGGCATTTCACCCTTAATAGGAATATTATGAGTTTGGGTCGTACGGAATGAAGGACTAAGGCAACAACAACATTTAAAGATTAGTGGAGGAAGTTTTCAGAACTATATAGACAATAGTTCTAATATTAGTAAATAGTATCTTGATATACCCTGTACCTAGGGAGTACATGATGAAGGATTTAAGGATAACCTTAGAGGTTATACAAGGAGAAAGGTAATATTCAAAGTTCTCAAGAATAGAAATTTTGAAAAAGGAAATATGACGTAATTACAATAATGCCAGGTGGGCACGTATTGAACCATAAGAAAATATAGATCGACCCAATGAGGGTCGAGATTGGTGAAAAGAAGAAGTATCCAAGATAAGAGACGTCCCAAGTACGATCGAGATTCAGTCGTGACAATGTTCACATCTGAAGACCGAGGCAATAACTTATGGAAAAAATTGTGATTTTTTTTTCTCTCACCAAAGCTTAAAGCAGAGCATTTTCACTCAAGAAATGATTGGAAATGAGGTAGAGAATTTAGTTGAAGATCACTAAAAAGACATTGATTGTAAGGAACTATTACTATCAGGAAAGGCCAATGACGTGGCCAACACTCTATGTGTAAGAGAGCAATTATAGGCGCTCAAGCCAGAGGATTACAATAAAGATGGTAAATCCGTGAAGGTTATATTATGGTGTGAAAGATTGATATTTCTTCTGATGATTGTGCGATACTCAACCGTAATAGTAGTTTGCTAAAGATTTAATTCATGTTATCGATGTAAGCGAGCTATCTATCTTAGAGGGTCCTATCTTGAGACAAGCCAGGACAATGTTTCAAAAAGGCCTAAACAAACCCTTGAGTTTAAGTCTTCTATTGAAGGCATATGATTAGGAATTATATTAACCTGCTATCATTGCTTTGATTGAAACTCTGCTGCAATTTTATCTGCTTCATGTCGTATCTATGTCAAGTTCAAGAAATGCTCTTCACCGATTACGGATAGTGATTAGGTTACATCCTTAGAAGAATTTGATACGACAGGTATGGACTCTGTATGATTAGCTATTAAGATTCCAAGGAAAATAAATGACTACCATAGGTCCGTGGTGGACTATAGTAATGCATCAACGATTCTTTGAATAATGAGACGATAACAACCGTGAGAGTTGTATTGAAATGGATGTTAAGATTGAGTACCACTAATCGGGTCGTGGTGATTTATAAGTGTAAGTCATATGTCAAAGCCTATTTGTATATTCGAGGATTCAACTCAACTCAAATAAGAATGTAATAAGTAAATAGTGGATCTACCGTCAGAAAGATCTCGCAAAGTAACATATGTCAGAGGATTCAAAAACAAGGTTCATCTACAGACTTGGGGAGTTAATTCACTGGAAGAAGTTCAAGAAATTGATCAAGCCTCAGCGATATAAATCAAGATCGTGGATTTAATCAAGTGACAGAGATCTCGTCAGAGTATCATTAATTACAAGGATTTAATCTGAAGAAATCAAAGTGTCAAAGTCAAGACATGAAGAAACGTCACAGAAGTTAGTCACTCATGAACCAGACAGTACATCGAGTGTCAACATTGAAGTGGTGGAATTGATTCATATATTTCAGTGATTTTCAGAAGATATATAGAAGAATAGATGCTGCTCAAGATTAGTATTAATTCTCTATTAATTAATTAAGTCATATAATTTAATTAAGAAAATAAATTATATCTACAAAAGATTAATTTATTTGATTAATTAAATTAATTGATTAATTAATTCTGAATTAATATTAAGAATTTTCAGAATTTAAATTGGTTTAAAAATCTGTTTTAATTCAACAAGACAACTGATTGTATTAGTATGACAATCGGTATGACAATCAATAGTCATACCGAAAGTCATGCTAATTCAGAAGGATTGTCTTACCAGAATTTTTATAGGATTTAAATCTATTTATTTTCAGCAAAAACAATCTGTTTGAACTACTATGACAATCAGTATGACAATTGATTGTCATACAGAAAGTCTTGCTAGTTCATTCTGATTGTCTTGCTAGTTCTAATCAATAGTCCTACCGATTATCTTGCTGAGCTCAGGATTGTCTTGCCAGTTCTATTTCATTCAGTTGATTGATTAAAAGAAGCAGAAGCAGTTCATTCTTTATTATCCAACAAAAACAGAAACCGAGAACAAAAGAAAAAGAAGCAGAAAAATATTTCATCTCATCTGCAAACTTCAAGATCAATTTCTAGATTGTAAAGTTAAATCCAATCAACTAGAAATCTTTATCTTGTTCTTGTGTAACAATCTAGCGGATCAAAATCCCTAGAAGTTAATCTCAAATCGCGTTTAGCATTTGATTCTAATTATTGCAAAAAAAGTTCATGTCGAATTTATTCTAAATTTGTGATAATTAATTTGAGATTAATTCCTTGTAATCGATACAGTTGTTGTAACACCTTTCAAGTTTAATAATATTCTTATTTAACTTGAATTTTGTTTCATATTTTTTATTCCGCATTTATCGATTATTTGGTGATGTTTGTATTCAACCCCCCCTTCTACAAACATATTAGGACCTAACAATTGGTATCAGAGCCTTCTGATTAACGAACAAATCAAGATCCTAGACTCACAGTGAGGAAGAAAGAGAACCTTCTTGTTATTTCTTTTCCAACCAAGTGAAATATGAGAACTCCTTCAGACGACGGCATACATTCCTTCTTTAAGGGGGAGATAAAAGCTTAAGTAATAGTTTGGAGGATTCCTCAACTAAGGGGGAGAAATTGCAGGGAGTAAGAAAAAGGTAAAGAACATGTACACTACACCACACCATTGTTGTTTGTAACTGCGGATCCTATTGTACGGGAGAGGTGGTGAACACAAGGTGATTTTCTAGTAAGGGAAGAAGCTGTTTTCAAAAGGGGAGTACCATTGGTTTTTATCTGTGGATCCTATTGTACGGGAGAGGTGGTAAACGAAGGTGATCTTCTTTAATCAGTTGATTCTCATAGGGGGAGAAGCAAGAGAGATATGAGCTTCTCAACAGGAAATGTGGTTGTACAGAAGAAAATGGAACTACTTGAAGATATGTTCAGTCTAGAGGAACATCTACTTGGAATCTGGAAAATGTTAAATCTAGTCCAGAACTTTTCTACTATTTACTTTGCATTTCATTTTATATCTTTTTCTTATTTGTTAGTTGAGTTATCCTCTACGTATTTGTGTGTTATTGTCTAACAAACAAATAGGGGGAGATTGTAAGTCATATGTCATAGCCTATTTGTATATTCGAGGATTCAACTCAACTCAAATAAGAATGTAATAAGTAAATAGTGGATCTACCGTCAGAGAGATCTCGCAAAGTAACATCTGTCAGAGGATTCAGAAACAAGGTTCATCTACAGACTTGAGGAGTTAATTCACTGGAATTCAAGAAATTGATCAAGCCTCAGTGATATAAATCAAGATCGTGGATTTAATCAAGTGACAGAGATCTCGTCAGAGTATCATTAATTACAAGGATTTAATCTGAAGAAAATCAAAGTGTCAAAGTCAAAACATGAAGAAACGTCACGGAAGTTAGTCACGCATGAACCAGACAGTACATCGAGTGTCAACATTGAAGTGGTGGAAATGATTCATATATTTCAGTGATTTTCAGAAGATATACAGAAGAATAGATGCTGCTCAAGATTAGTATTAATTCTCTATTAATTAATTAAGTCATATAATTTAATTAAGAAAATAAATTATATCTGCAAAAGATTAATTTATTTGATTAATTAAATTAATTGATTAATTAATTCTGAATTAATATTAAGAATTTTCAGAATTTAAATTGGTTTAAAAATCTGTTTTAATTCAACAAGACAACTGATTGTATTAGTATGACAATCGGTATGACAATCAATAGTCATACCGAAAGTCATGCTAATTCAAAATAATTGTCTTACTAGAATTTTTATAGGATTTAAATCTATTTATTTTCAGCAAAAACAATCTGTTTGAACTACTATGACAATCGGTATGACAATTGATTGTCATACCGAAAGTCTTGCTAGTTCATTCTGATTGTCTTGCTAGTTCTAATCAATAGTCCTACCGATTGTCTTGCTGAGCTCATGATTGTCTTGCCAGTTCTATTTCATTCGGTTGATTGATTAAAAGAAGCAGAAGCAGTTCATTCTTTATTATCCAACAAAAACAGAACCCGAGAACAAAAGAAAAAGAAGCAGAAAAATATTTCATCTCATCTGCAAACTTCAAGATCAATTTCTAGATTGTAAAGTTAAATCCAATCAACTAGAAATCTTTATCTTGTTCTTGTGTAACAATCTAGCGGATCAAAATCCCTAGAAGTTAATCTCAAATCGCGTTTAGCATTTGATTCTAATTATTGCAAAAATAGAAAAAAGTTCATGTCAAATTTATTCTAAATTTGTGATAATTAATTTGAGATTAATTCCTTGTAATCGATACAGTTGTTGTAACACCTTTCAAGTTTAATAATATTCTTATTTAACTTGAATTTTGTTTCATATTTTTTATTCCGTATTTATCGATTATTTGGTGCTGTTTGTATTCAACCCCCCCTTCTACAAACACATTGGGACCTAACAATAAGTTATCATTGATAGACTAATTAAGTCAATTATCTACCTATTGAATATTTATTCCTTTTTATCAATAGAGAGTCGTATTACTATATGAGGAAGGTTGCAGTGCAAGCATAGAGTGAAGTGCAAGATTTACACAAACCATGTCACACCCCCAACTTAAATAGCAAAATAATTATAGCTATTACATCATTTTAATGAGTATTACACAACCAAAATCCAAGATCTTACAGTTTAGGGTTTGAAACAGCCCAACACTACCAACTATTACATCTGATTACAAATACCGAGTCCTCACACAACTATTATTACTTATTCTACCTGAGCTCGAACATAAGCGTCAGCATCACAGGTCTTACGGGCAGTCTGCTTGAATCTAACCATGGCTGCTAGCTGTAATATCAGGGTAAAGCAAGAAGTGAGCCAAAAGCTCAACAAGTGCTAACAATACAACGCAAAGCATAAATCGAGATATACCTTTAGGAATGACAATGGAATGACATAACCAATGATAATCGAAAGATAAAAACATATGTGAGTTGGCATCATTTTGCTTGCATCAAAACAAATTTTAAAACCATTCTTAATCAAAATCATTTTATGACGCTACGGATTACAGCCGGTGATCAGCCGCGAAGTAATCCCGAACCTCGCTGGGTTCTAAAACATTATTGGGAATCCCTAGGCAACTTTTAAGCCTAATATAAGTGTGGAAAGGACTCGCGTCTCAGTCCAGATCCACCATTCAAGAAAACATTTGTCCCCCTTTGGGACTGAAAAATCCACCTTTTATTCATTTTGAAAACTGATGCCGATTTATGACAAAATCTCTTTTGACTGAAATCATTTTTATCAGGGGATTATAGATCAACTAGAAACACTGGAAATATGACACTAAATCTCAGGGCCATGATCCACTAGACTTTACTATATTAGGGTAATCGAGAGATTTCCATAAACAAGAATTTTGACAAGGAAATTAAGCAAGGCTATTGGATAATATGAAAGGGTAATGCCAAACTAGGCTTAAAGCAATGGTTGTAGACAAGGTATAGGTATTAGAACATCAAGAAGATAAGCATCACTGGTTCCAATAGGATAGAGGTTTTAAAATATAAAGGAAGTGATCATCAGCTCAAGATATAACAGGATATCAAGCTTTAGGGTAAGGATAGGGTTATCAAACAATCATGAATGAATTTAAGAAAAGATTGGCTTTTAGATATCAAGATAAAGTTTCTATCGAGGTTATTTCAAGAGTTGAATCAAAGCATCAGGGTGCAACATCAAGATTTCTCAGGGATCAATAGCATGATAATCAAAAGGATCAATAAGGTATTATAACACATCTCTATTTTATCATGGCATTAAACTATCATGAAAGACTTTTGAACTACTTGCAATACGTACTCGGGGGTTCATGGCATTTCTATGTAACTCAAAGATAAACAAAAGATACTCTTGATTTAAATACATCAAAATGACTCAGGATAATTGCATCGATATATATATATGAACTGTTTACAGTAAATGCGAAGGTCAAGTTGAATCACTTGCCTTGAGATAGACTGGTCTGGTCTGACTAGTAGGAGCAACAACTGGAGCTTCACTCGACTTTTATGGCAAGTTTTCCCTCGTCTCGAGATCCTACATCAATAATAATAATCCTTACTATAATATATTCTTTTCATCTTAACCTATTTACAACCCGAAATTAAACATGGATGGCACTTAGGCCTATACACACTTAATTCATATCCAACATTTATATTTTCAAATGTACACACGTAGCCACATAATCACATATCGTATATTAATACCAAATAACATCATATACACCATAATGCCACGCTAGGCTTGGATGATCTCGACTCACCACTTAAGTTACTTGGTCGCTAACTAAACGAAGTCTTCGAATTTGGGCTTCCTAACTCAATGTGCCTTTCCTAAATTATCCAAAACCTATTGACCCTCACTTGTGCCTTTTGTTCTACTGACCTTATACTATCTTACAACTATGGTGGTCGACCTAATACTCACTTCTAAGTGTCCTAAAACTATGTGATAAGTGAAAGTGCTCACTGGTGCAAATTTCAGAATGGTAACTAAGGTTTCTTGAGTGCATTAGACACTCTTAAACTACAAGTTTTTCTTCAAAATTTTTACACAAGACTCTCCTGACCTAAGGGCATCTCACAAGCTTGATGTGGCTCAAAGGCCTGGCTTGGGCCTTCTTGGGCCTAAGCTAAAAGTCCAAGGTTCCCCTGTTTTTCTGGGCAGAAAATGCCCTGACTTGAGTTAACTTGTGACACATGGTTCTAGCTCATATCCTATGAACTATGGTTGGAAAAACTTCTCTGACATACCCTCTAACTAAGGCCCAATTGGGCCTAATGAGGGCCTACCCATGACATGGCCAAATCTCCCTATTTCTAAGTTGCAACAAAACTGTCCCCTGCTGGACAGATTTTGTTATTCTACTTGTGCACCTAACCAAATGACATGCAAACCTCCAACCAACTCCTAAAACCTATTATATACTCCCCATACTAACTTCTGGTGGCTTGGGCCTCAAAGTGCACATCAATGACATGGTCAAAACTCACTCTAAACTCAGGGTACTAAACTGATTTTTCTGCAGAAACTATAACTCTCATTTTCCAAGGTTTTGACTTGACAAACCCAATTATCAACAACTAAATACTTAAACCAAGACCTATACTTGGTGTTCTACTGAACTAACTCCCTTTTTCTCAAAATACCCTTGGTGAGATCATCCTTACCTATGGTGCAACTATGGCAAAATAAAAGAGACTACTCTTAACAAATCATAAACCTTTATGCTTTTGAAACAACAAGATATATATTTTTATAAAAGATAACCACAAATTATTACCATGCAACAAGAAGCATAAATCCATATTATCACATTATTCCTACTGAAATTAAGGCTCACTAACAAAATCTTTTCCAAATGGTCAAAATCTTACAACAAACTAAGAGAATTCCACATGCATGCATGCCTTCGGGTTTTTCAAACCAAAACAACATATTTTCTACATATATTCCATCTTAAAATTGACATGCAAGCCTAGCCTAAGGTATACCTAGATGATCACTTAGCATGCAAGGAGTTTTATCAAATTTTCACCACCAAATTCAAGTCATTATCACATAAACATGCAAAAATTGATCAAAACTACAAGAATGATTTCAAGGACCATTCATTCGGCTCCCATATGGTCATGGCCGAATGAAATGGATGGAAATGGCCATTAAATCATCAAGATTTTCCTTCTCATGACTTGGCACTTATCCATTCATTGTAGTCCTCTCAAAAACAACCTTAAATCCATAAGAATCAAGATTGTATTTTGAGTTTCACTAAAACCTTTACATGCAACCCTTAAACTTAAACTTTCTACTCAAAACTCTTTGAAATATGAATGATCATGGTATGGGAGATAACATTTACTTGTATAAAGAGTAGAAGCTTGGTGGAGAAATGAAGAAAAATGGGGAGGGGGGTTCTCGGTCTAAAAACCCGAGAATGAGAGAGAGAGCCGAGAGTGAGGGAGAAGGGGAGGGAGGAGAGAGTGAGTGTGGTGTGGGTGATGAGTAAAATGATCATGACTTTGCTTGTCTTATGGTTTTTGTATTGGCAAAAGTGAGTGGAATTAGGAATTGTCATGATTAACCTTCCACTTAAACTTGGTTGAATTTGCATGCAAGGGTAAAGAAGGTATTTGGCTAGGAAATAAGAGTTAGTGGGGTGGTTATTGACTCTTTAGCCCTTTTGGAATGTATGGAAGGAATTTGCATGCAAGGATAACTATGTAGTTTGCTAATTATATTTATAAAGATTTATTTTTATAAAATAAAACACAAGTTCAAAAATTATAAAATTTATACCATAAAATAACTTGGATTTTTTAGAGATTTTATAAAATCACTTTCAAAATTTGTGAACAAAATATCTTTTAAAAGAAAATTTCTCCAAGGCTTAGAATATTCCTTATAAATCAAAAATAAAGAAATTAAGTAAACTTTTGCTTTGAAAAATCATATACTACACAAAGCAAATTTATAATGCAGAAATTTTTACTCACACTAGCGCACAATCATTGAATATATTTTTATTTAACTTAATATTATTCACAAATAATATTACATAAAATGCCGGTCGTAACATCCTCTCCCCCTTAAGGGATTCTGTCCCCAGAATCTAAGAGAACAGATGAGGATACCGGGAACGCATATCAGACTCTAGCTCCCAAGTCGACTCTTCGACCTTAGGGTTCCTCCAAAGTACTTTTACTAACTTTACTGATTTATTTCTAAGACTCTTTACTTGCCAGTCGAGTACTTTAACCGGTTGCTCCACAAATGACAGGTCTGCCTGAATTTCTACAGGTTCATATTCTATCACATGGCTAGCGTCAGGATTGTACTTCTTAAGCAACGACACATGGAACACATTATGCACATGCTGATACTGAGGTGGTAAGGCCAACTCGTAGGCCACATTTCCTACTTGACTCAAAATCTCAAAAGGACCTACGTATCTAGGTGCTAACTTTCCTTTCTTGCCAAATCTTATCAACCCTTTCCTAGGTGACACTTTTAGTAACACAGCTTCGCCAATTTGGAATTGAACATCCTTACGCGCTGGATCTGCATACTTCCTCTGTCTATCTTGAGCAGCAAGCAACCTTTTCTGAATTAACTTGACTGAGTCATGCAACTGTTGTACCAATTCTGAGCCGAGAATTCTTCCTTCTCCTACTTCATCCCAACTTGTTGGTGATCTACATTTTCGCCCGTACAAAGCTTCATATGGTGGCATGCCGATACTGGAATGATAGCTGTTGTTATATGAAAATTCAATCAATGGCAGGTGGTCGTCCCAACTTCCAGCAAAATCGATTGCACAACTGCGCAACATGTCTTCAATTGTTTGAATTGTTCTTTCACTCTGGCCATCAGTCTGCGGGTGATACGCCGTGCTCATATTCAACTTCGTGCCAAGACATTCCTGGAATTGCTTCCAGAATCTTGAGTTAAATCGGGGATCTCTGTCTGAAACTATTGATACAGGTACTCCATGCCTTAATACGATTTCGTGCACATACAGATGAACCAACTTGTCCAGTGACGACTTCTCATTTATTGGAAGGAAATGCGCCGACTTCGTAAGACGATCAATTATAACCCATATTGCGTCATGTCCGGACTTTGTTCGCGGTAGTCCTACTATAAAGTCCATAGCGATGTTTTCCCATTTCCATTCTGGAATCTTCAGGGGCTGAATTAATCCGCTTGGTCGTTGATGTTCTGCCTTTACTTTCTGACAGGTATAGCACTTCGCAACCCATTCTGCCACGTCTCTTTTCATATTTGGCCACCAAAAGTTCTTCTTTAAGTCTTGATACATCTTGGTGCTTCCCGGGTGGATTGAAAATTTCGAATGGTGGGCTTCATGGAGGATCTCATTCTTTAATTCAGATACATGGGGAATCCATATTCTGGATGAAAACCTTAGTATTCCTTGCTCATCCCTTTTAGTATTAATCTCTTCTCCAGATAACTGATTTTTCTCTTTTTCCATTACTTCTTCTTGATACTTCTTTATCTTTTCCAGTAGTGTTGGCTGAAAGGTCATTGCATGACAAACTTCTTTGACTTTCCCATAAGCACAAAGTTCCAATTCAAATTTTCCGATTTCTTCAGATAACTCTTTTGATGTTATCTTTGCATTCAATCTTTCCTTCCGACTCAGCGCATCGGCCACTACGTTCGCCTTTCCAGGATGGTAATTTATCGAACAGTCATAGTCCTTAATCAATTCCAGCCATCTCCTCTGCCTCATATTGAGCTCTTTCTGAGTAAAAATGTATTTTAAACTCTTGTGATCCGTGTAGATTTCACACTTTTCTCCATAGAGATAGTGTCTCCAAATCTTGAGTGCGAACACTATGGCGGCTAGTTCCAAGTCATGCGTCGGATACTTTAACTCGTGCGGCTTCAACTGTCTTGACGCATATGCTATTACCTTGCTGTGTTGCATCAACACACAACCCAAACCCTTATGTGAGGCATCGCTGAATATTACAAAATTCCCTTGATCATCTGGAAGTACTAACACCGGAGCTGTTACCAACTTCTGTTTTAACTCTTGAAAGCTATTTTCACATTCTGCACTCCATTCAAACTTTTGATTCTTTCTGGTTAACTTGGTCAATGGTGTGGCGATCTTCGAGAAATCCTTGACGAATCTTCTATAGTACCCGGCCAATCCTAGAAAACTTCGCACTTCCGTAGGAGTCCTTGGCCTCTCCCAACTCATAACTGCATCAATCTTTGCCGGATCCACTTTAATTCCATCACTTCCAATAACATGCCCCAAAAATTGAACTTCCTTTAACCAAAACTCACATTTGGTAAACTTGGCATACAACTTCTCTTGTCGGAGTATCTCCAAGGCTATCCAGAGATGCTGCATATGTTCTTCTTCCGATTTAGAATAAATAAGGATGTCATCAATAAATACCACGACAAATTTATCCAAATACTTCTTAAATACCCGATTCATCAGATCCATGAATGCGGCCGGAGCGTTGGTCAATCCAAACGGCATTACTAGGAATTCATAATGCCCATATCTAGTCCTAAATGCGGTCTTGGGAATATCTTCTTCCTTGATCTTTAATTGATGGTATCCCGATCTCAAGTCAATCTTCGAAAAACATTTTGCTCCCTTTAACTGATCAAAAAGGTCATCTATTCTTGGTAGCGGGTAGCGGTTCTTGATCGTTACTTTATTCAACTCCCGGTAATCTATGCATAGACGCATACTCCCATCTTTCTTCTTCACAAAGAGAACAGGTGCTCCCCATGGCGACGTACTTGGTCGTATCACTCCCTTATCCAATAATTCTTGTAGCTGGCTCGCCAACTCTTTCATTTCTGCTGGTGCCATCCTATACGGAGCCTTTGAAACTGGTTCCGTGCCTGGAGCAAGGTTGATCTCAAACTCAATCTGTCGATCTGGTGGTAAGCCTGGTAGTTCGTCGGGAAACACATCGGGGAACTCATTAACTACAGGAATATCTTCCATGCTGGGGCTGCCTCTCTCTGAATCCACTACATATGCTAGGAACGACTCACAACCTTTTCTAAGTAACTTCTTAGCCTGAATAATTGTAAGAAATAGTCGCTCTTGCCTCTGTCCCTTAAATACTACCTTCTCTCCACTCTTCGTCTTTAAATACACTCTCTTGGTCTTACAATTTATCTGCGCGCTATTCTCTCCTAACCAATCCATTCCTAAGATTATATCAAACTCTCCCAGCTTGAAGAGTATCAAGTCGGCCGAGAACTTATATCCCGAAATATCAATCTCACATTTTGGACAAAATTGATTCACAGGAATCTTCTCTTGGTTCGCAATTACCACATTTACTACCTCACTCATAACCGTTTTATCACATTGGATCTTATCAACAAAAGATTCTGATATGAAAGATCTTGTGGCTCCCGAATCAATCAATACTTTAGCTTTGACATTATTGAGTAAAAGTGTACCTGCTATCACCTCAGAATTCTGAACAGCATCTTTCATCTTTAGGTCAAATGTCCTGGCTGTTGCTTGCGGGGTTGGTGCGGGTGGTGGAGGTAATGCCAATACCTCAGCTGGCACGCTTGCACTGGTACTTGCCACGTTCATCAGAGCTCTGACTGGTCCTGTTGCCTTACACTCCCTAGCCATGTGTCCAGTCTTCCCACATTTGTAGCACGTAACTCCCGGCTTCGGCATCTTGCACTCATTGGCCAAATGTCCTTTCTGATTGCACCTATAACAGGTCATACTCAGCTTATTGCATACTCCGGGGTGCCTTCTTCCACAGTGCTTGCATTCTGGCCTCTGGAACCTGTTTTCTCCAACTTGCCCTTGGCTTGCCTGATTGTTCCCTTTTGATTCTTGCCTTTTGCCCAAATTTCCTTTCCTTTGAAAATTTCCGCCCTTCTGGAAACCAATCCTCCTTACATTCCGATCTTGCGAACTTCCAGCTTCAGACTTTTCTCCATAAAATGGAACCTTCCTCTTCTTGTTATCCCTCTCTTTCCTTGACTGCATCCCATTATTCTCAATCAGAGCAGCTTTCTGTACTACTCCCGCATAAGTTTCAAGTTCAAACATAGCCACCCTATCTCTGATCCAAGGCTCCAATCCTTGCTGAAATTTCTTTGCTTTTTCTTCCTCAGTGCTGGTATACTTTGTCACAAACCTTGACAACTCAGTGAACTTCTTCTCATATTCCAGTACAGTTATGTTCCCTTGCTTTAACTCAAGAAATTTTAGCTCCATCTGATTCTGCATGTACTTAGGGTAATACTTGTCCAGAAATAACTTCTTAAATCTCTCCCAAGAAATCTGCTGAGTGACTTCCATAGCTTTTACTGATTCCCACCAATAAATGACTTCTCCCTTCAAGAAGTAAGTGGCATACAGCGTCTTCTGATCGTCCCCTAACTGTATCAACTCAAAAGCCCTTTCCATCTCCTTGATCCATGTGTTTGCTATCACTGGATCAGTGGTATCATGAAATACAGGTGGATTCACATTCTGAAAAGCCTTGAAAGTGACAATTTGTCTTGGTGGTACTGGTGGTTCAGGTGGTTGATATGGCTCAAGGTTATCTTGGTTTTCAATTCGTTGTTGAAGGGTTAGTTGTTGTTGAGCTATAGCATTGGTTTGCTGTTGCAAGGTTTCCAGTAGTCGAAGAATATTTGGGTCTGTGGTGAAGGTGGTTGTTGGATTCTTCTTTTTGGGAGGCATGATCCTGAAATAAGAGTTGTGTTATAACAAATATGAATGATAAAATGATTCGAGGGTATCGCATGGCATTCCTGTTTACATATGGGGTCAAGTTTCCAGATATGATGACAAAACATAAAATAACAGTTGAGAGCAATTGGAACAATAGCACATAATTATTGAAATTTTAAAGGTCACAGTACATAGGATTGGGACATAGTCTGATTCTAGAAATAACAGGCTTATTTAAAGGAAAGACGGAATCAACCGGGGATTCCATAGAGTCTGATAGTACATCAACATGAAAGGTAAATGGAAAGAACTAAGGCTCCACTCCATCTGAACGGGGCTTGGTAGACTTTTCCTCTCGAAGCGTCTTCGCAATGCTCTGGAGCTCATCCGCCACCATCTGAATGACATACTGGCTGGTACGGTCCCGGTGTACTGGCATCTCCTCAAGCTTAGTGTTGACGTACCCAACCAAGGTCTCAAGTCTCGCAATCATCTGCTCCTTGGGCTTCCCTTCGTAGTTTCGGCTGTCCGGATACACGTTCTTCAGTCGGTCTATCAGTCGGTCGTACTTGCCCTGAAGCATATCGAACTCGCGCCTCAACTCAGCATACACGGAGAAAGCAATAGTGTCGTCCGACCCAGAGGATGACGAGGAATGCGCCCTTTGCTGACAACCAATAAGAGGAGTATTAATAATAATTTACTTTACCTACTCTCTCGCGTAGTATCTATAACCTACACACAAATCCTATAACCTATTTGGGCTGTCCAGGGACTCTAAACCGTAGCTCTGATACCAAAACCTGTCACACCCCCAACTTAAATAGCAAAATAATTATAGCTATTACATCATTTTAATGAGTATTACACAACCAAAATCCAAGATCTTACAGTTTAGGGTTTGAAACAGCCCAACACTACCAACTATTACATCTGATTACAAATACCGAGTCCTCACACAACTATTATTACTTATTCTACCTGAGCTCGAACATAAGCGTCAGCATCACAGGTCTTACGGGCAGTCTGCTTGAATCTAACCATGGCTGCTAGCTGTAATATCAGGGTAAAGCAAGAAGTGAGCCAAAAGCTCAACAAGTGCTAACAATACAACGCAAAGCATAAATCGAGATATACCTTTAGGAATGACAATGGAATGACATAACCAATGATAATCGAAAGATAAAAACATATGTGAGTTGGCATCATTTTGCTTGCATCAAAACAAATTTTAAAACCATTCTTAATCAAAATCATTTTATGACGCTACGGATTACAGCCGGTGATCAGCCGCGAAGTAATCCCGAACCTCGCTGGGTTCTAAAACATTATTGGGAATCCCTAGGCAACTTTTAAGCCTAATATAAGTGTGGAAAGGACTCGCGTCTCAGTCCAGATCCACCATTCAAGAAAACATTTGTCCCCCTTTGGGACTGAAAAATCCACCTTTTATTCATTTTGAAAACTGATGCCGATTTATGACAAAATCTCTTTTGACTGAAATCATTTTTATCAGGGGATTATAGATCAACTAGAAACACTGGAAATATGACACTAAATCTCAGGGCCATGATCCACTAGACTTTACTATATTAGGGTAATCGAGAGATTTCCATAAACAAGAATTTTGACAAGGAAATTAAGCAAGGCTATTGGATAATATGAAAGGGTAATGCCAAACTAGGCTTAAAGCAATGGTTGTAGACAAGGTATAGGTATTAGAACATCAAGAAGATAAGCATCACTGGTTCCAATAGGATAGAGGTTTTAAAATATAAAGGAAGTGATCATCAGCTCAAGATATAACAGGGTATCAAGCTTTAGGGTAAGGATAGGGTTATCAAACAATCATGAATGAATTTAAGAAAAGATTGGCTTTTAGATATCAAGATAAAGTTTCTATCGAGGTTATTTCAAGAGTTGAATCAAAGCATCAGGGTGCAACATCAAGATTTCTCAGGGATCAATAGCATGATAATCAAAAGGATCAATAAGGTATTATAACACATCTCTATTTTATCATGGCATTAAACTATCATGAAAGACTTTTGAACTACTTGCAATACGTACTCGGGGGTTCATGGCATTTCTATGTAACTCAAAGATAAACAAAAGATACTCTTGATTTAAATACATCAAAATGACTCAGGATAATTGCATCGATATATATATATGAACTGTTTACAGTAAATGCGAAGGTCAAGTTGAATCACTTGCCTTGAGATAGACTGGTCTGGTCTGACTAGTAGGAGCAACAACTGGAGCTTCACTCGACTTTTATGGCAAGTTTTCCCTCGTCTCGAGATCCTACATCAATAATAATAATCCTTACTATAATATATTCTTTTCATCTTAACCTATTTACAACCCGAAATTAAACATGGATGGCACTTAGGCCTATACACACTTAATTCATATCCAACATTTATATTTTCAAATGTACACACGTAGCCACATAATCACATATCGTATATTAATACCAAATAACATCATATACACCATAATGCCACGCTAGGCTTGGATGATCTCGACTCACCACTTAAGTTACTTGGTCGCTAACTAAACGAAGTCTTCGAATTTGGGCTTCCTAACTCAATGTGCCTTTCCTAAATTATCCAAAACCTATTGACCCTCACTTGTGCCTTTTGTTCTACTGACCTTATACTATCTTACAACTATGGTGGTCGACCTAATACTCACTTCTAAGTGTCCTAAAACTATGTGATAAGTGAAAGTGCTCACTGGTGCAAATTTCAGAATGGTAACTAAGGTTTCTTGAGTGCATTAGACACTCTTAAACTACAAGTTTTTCTTCAAAATTTTTACACAAGACTCTCCTGACCTAAGGGCATCTCACAAGCTTGATGTGGCTCAAAGGCCTGGCTTGGGCCTTCTTGGGCCTAAGCTAAAAGTCCAAGGTTCCCCTGTTTTTCTGGGCAGAAAATGCCCTGACTTGAGTTAACTTGTGACACATGGTTCTAGCTCATATCCTATGAACTATGGTTGGAAAAACTTCTCTGACATACCCTCTAACTAAGGCCCAATTGGGCCTAATGAGGGCCTACCCATGACATGGCCAAATCTCCCTATTTCTAAGTTGCAACAAAACTGTCCCCTGCTGGACAGATTTTGTTATTCTACTTGTGTACCTAACCAAATGACATGCAAACCTCCAACCAACTCCTAAAACCTATTATATACTCCCCATACTAACTTCTGGTGGCTTGGGCCTCAAAGTGCACATCAATGACATGGTCAAAACTCACTCTAAACTCAGGGTACTAAACTGATTTTTCTGCAGAAACTATAACTCTCATTTTCCAAGGTTTTGACTTGACAAACCCAATTATCAACAACTAAATACTTAAACCAAGACCTATACTTGGTGTTCTACTGAACTAACTCCCTTTTTCTCAAAATACCCTTGGTGAGATCATCCTTACCTATGGTGCAACTATGGCAAAATAAAAGAGACTACTCTTAACAAATCATAAACCTTTATGCTTTTGAAATAACAAGATATATATTTTTATAAAAGATAACCACAAATTATTACCATGCAACAAGAAGCATAAATCCATATTATCACATTATTCCTACTGAAATTAAGGCTCACTAACAAAATCTTTTCCAAATGGTCAAAATCTTACAACAAACTAAGAGAATTCCACATGCATGCATGCCTTCGGGTTTTTCAAACCAAAACAACATATTTTCTACATATATTCCATCTTAAAATTGACATGCAAGCCTAGCCTAAGGTATACCTAGATGATCACTTAGCATGCAAGGAGTTTTATCAAATTTTCACCACCAAATTCAAGTCATTATCACATAAACATGCAAAAATTGATCAAAACTACAAGAATGATTTCAAGGACCATTCATTCGGCTCCCATATGGTCATGGCCGAATGAAATGGATGGAAATGGCCATTAAATCATCAAGATTTTCCTTCTCATGACTTGGCACTTATCCATTCATTGTAGTCCTCTCAAAAACAACCTTAAATCCATAAGAATCAAGATTGTATTTTGAGTTTCACTAAAACCTTTACATGCAACCCTTAAACTTAAACTTTCTACTCAAAACTCTTTGAAATATGAATGATCATGGTATGGGAGATAACATTTACTTGTATAAAGAGTAGAAGCTTGGTGGAGAAATGAAGAAAAATGGGGAGGGGGGTTCTCGGTCTAAAAACCCGAGAATGAGAGAGAGAGCCGAGAGTGAGGGAGAAGGGGAGGGAGGAGAGAGTGAGTGTGGTGTGGGTGATGAGTAAAATGATCATGACTTTGCTTGTCTTATGGTTTTTGTATTGGCAAAAGTGAGTGGAATTAGGAATTGTCATGATTAACCTTCCACTTAAACTTGGTTGAATTTGCATGCAAGGGTAAAGAAGGTATTTGGCTAGGAAATAAGAGTTAGTGGGGTGGTTATTGACTCTTTAGCCCTTTTGGAATGTATGGAAGGAATTTGCATGCAAGGATAACTATGTAGTTTGCTAATTATATTTATAAAGATTTATTTTTATAAAATAAAACACAAGTTCAAAAATTATAAAATTTATACCATAAAATAACTTGGATTTTTTAGAGATTTTATAAAATCACTTTCAAAATTTGTGAACAAAATATCTTTTAAAAGAAAATTTCTCCAAGGCTTAGAATATTCCTTATAAATCAAAAATAAAGAAATTAAGTAAACTTTTGCTTTGAAAAATCATATACTACACAAAGCAAATTTATAATGCAGAAATTTTTACTCACACTAGCGCACAATCATTGAATATATTTTTATTTAACTTAATATTATTCACAAATAATATTACATAAAATGCCGGTCGTAACAAACCATAAGAGCTCAAGTATATTTTCACGCAGAAAGAGCTCAACATGCGCCAGAGGAGGTGGTTAGAGCAAATCAAATATTATGATTGTGAGATTCTTTATCATCCAAGAAAAGCCAATATGGTGGCTGAAGCCCTTAGTAGAAAGGAAAGACTCAAGATGATAATATCTTCGAAAGAATTGATAAGAGATTTCGAGAAAATGAAAATAGAAGTGAAGGTAACCGGAGCCGGTACCGAAAAGCTGTCTGAGATCGCAATACAGCCCGAATTATTGGAAAAGATCAGATTGTGCCAAGAAAGAGTGATAAGTGAAGGCAGAGAGCCAATGACGGGAGAAGAGATTAATACCGAGAAAGATGATAAGGGTATAATGAGGGATTTCGACAGAAATTGGGTTTCAATGTTCAAGAGCTTAAAGATGAGATCTTAGATGAAATCCATAGTTTGAGGAATAAGAATTAGTGCAAACCCTGAATGTGATAGTCAGGGAGGTCGCCATCAAGAAAGAAGGAACCCATAACATAATGAAGTGGAAAATAAGGATTTTAACGTATAAGATAACCCCGATTATGGGAGAAGGATGAAGCATTTCATACTGAGAAAATAGAAGTCGAGCAAGATAGGGAGAACCGGGATGATACTCCTATGGGGAAATTCATGGACCTGCCTAAACAAAACTTATACTTTTATTACTAACCACAACCCGGAGAAAGCAGTTCGGTGGGAAATTCTTTCAGGACCTTTAAGTCGCTAAGCTCACAGAGTTTCAAGGAAGAAGCTGACTCGGTTGAGGTAAGAGCCTGGCTAAAAGAAATAGAGGAATCATGTGAGATTCTAAGTAATTGACGAATCGCAAAAGACTGTTTTTGCCACTTACCTTCCTAAGAGAGAGGCCACCCGTGGGTGGAAGGCTAAGAAAGATAGAGAGATAGTGTAGAAGTTTTAGAACCAGACCAGAGGCGGACAAGTATGATGAATCATGAATCTAGGTTGTGAAAGTTGTCAAGGTTCGTCTGAAGGACACGAATCCAGAATGACGGGATGTTTGAAATCAATGTTTATGTTGTGTTGGTTCAGGAAATGGTTGGAATAGAAACGAAAATAAAAGACTGAAAGGGGAAGGAGTATAAAGGTATATAAAGGAAATATAGTTGATAAGTGATAAGGGAGTTAGGTATGTGAAACCCTAAGAAACCCTAGCAATAAATATAGAGAAGCGTGTCACCATCAGCGCGATGGTGACTGATCATGAGATAAAGACAAGTTTTGAAAGCGTAAATGGTACATATAATTAATCTCCTTTAAGTTGGGAGTATTCGATAAAACTACGAGATAGATCGATGGATGAATAAAGGAACACGGATGGACTGAGGAGACAGGAAAGTAAGAAATTAAGAAATTGGATGAAGGAAGTAACCTTCAAAAATGTGAAGTGTATGTAACACCTGTGGCTTGATGCCCAAAAGGGAGACTCCAACTATAAAAGATATCTCAACGTTGAGATGACTGTTGAGATAAATAACAGAGGTAAATGAGTAATTAAAACTAAAACGTTCAAGTTGAACACGACCAATATCTTTCAGAACATCCTTGTTATCATTACTAAATCAGGCAAGAAAATCGGATAACCGTTGTTATCTTTTGGAGGTCATATGGATTGACCTCAGTTTGAATAAGGATGTTATTGTAAAATTAGGTATAGACTATCGAGGTGGGAATGATTGAATAAGATACCTTTATCAGGGATATATGACTTGATTTATCCATGAGAGGATGCAAGTACTTTTTTAAAGGTGGAATTAAGGATAGAACCTCAATAACTTGAGATGAACCATGGGGTAAAGCATAAAGGTTGACATTTCACCCGTAACAGGGACATTATGAGTTTGGGTCGTACGGAATGAAGGACTAAAGCAATAACAACCTTCAAAGATTAGTGGAGGAAGTTTTCAGAACTATAAAGACAATGGTTCTAGTATTAGTAAATGGTGTCTTGATATACCATGTACCTAGGGAGTACATGATGAAGGATTTAGGGATAACCTTAGAGGTTTACAAGGAGAAAGGTAATATTCAAAGTTCTCAAGAATAGAAATTTTGATAATGGAAATATGACGTAATTATAATAATGCCAGGTGGGCACGTATTGAACCATAAGAAAATATAGATCGACCCAATGAGGGTCGAGATTGGTGAAAACAAGAAGTAACCAAGATAAGAGACGTCCTAAGTATGTTTGAGATTCAGTCGTGACAATGTTCACATCTAAAGACCGAGGCAATAACTTATGGAAAACAATAGTGATTTTTGTTCTCTCACCAAAGCTTAAGGAAGAGCATTTTCACTAAAGCAATGATTGGAAATGAGGTAGAGAATTTAGTTGAAGATCGTTCAAAAGACATTGATTGTAAGGAACTATTACTATCAGGAAAGGCCAATGAGGTGGCCGACACTCTATGTGTAAGAGAGCAATTATAGGCGCTCATGCCAGAGGAATACAATAAAGATGGTTAAAGCCGTAAAGGTTATATTATGGTGTGAAAGATTGTCATTCCTTCTAATGATTGTGCTATACTCGACGGTAATAGTAGTTTACTAAAGATTTAATTCATGTTATCGCTGTGAGCGAGCTATCTATCTTAGAGGGTCCTATCTTGAGATAATCCAGGACCATGTTCCAAAAAGGACTAAACAAACCCTTGATTTTAAGTTTTCTATTAAAGGCATGTGATTAAGGATTGTATTAACCTGCTATCATTGCTTTGATTGAAACTCTTCTGCAATTTTATCTGCTTCATGTCGTATCTACGTCAAGTTCAAGAAATGCTCTTCACGGATAACGGATAATGATTAGGTTGCATCCTTAGAAGAATTAGATATGACAGGTATGGACTCCGTATGATTAGCTATTAAGATTCCAAGGAAAAAAATGACTACCGTAGGTCCGTGGTGGACTATAGTAATGCATCAACGATTCTTTGAATAATGAGACGATAACAACCGTGAGAGTTGTATTGTAATGGATGTTAAGCTTGAGTACCACTAATCGGGTCGTGGTGATGTATAAGTTATCATTGATAGACTAATTAAGTCGATTATCTACCTATTGAATATTTCTTCCTTCTTATCAATAGAGAGTCGTATTACTATACGAGGAAGGTTGCAGTGCAAGCATAGAATTCTAGTAATGATGATGTCTAGAATGAAATCCCATATTTGATTTTCGATATCGAGGGAGTTTTAAAGGTGATTGTTTATAAGCTCGAGCAAGAGCATGGGTCCATAAACGGAATAGAAAAAATATTTAGGCATGTGAAATACGATGCTATAATACTTGATGTTGATATATATACATATATATTTCGTTCTCCTATGACAAACCTCTATAGTTCAGAGGTAAATTCCAAAACAGATATTTTATGACCATATTTTTTCTTAAAATTGTTCTTTTCTCTCCTTTTCATTTCGTGTAAACTGAGAAGAACAACCCTTCCAAAAGGGAGGTATTTCTTGTCAAGTACTATAGGCTGGCCACCTTCTGTACTAACTATGCGATGTAACAAGTGTTCATGATCACAGTGATCTCTCAATAAATTCTTTTACCTCTATACGATGGATCAAGCTTTCAAAGATAGAAGCAGCTAGAAATAAGTATATTCAGTGCAATGGTATTTCGATTCTAACACATATGTGATACTAAGGTTGACGCGTTTATTAAAAGGTTATAGAACCCTAACGAGTAAAAGTGTAACCAGTATAATATATGGTACGGAAGATAGTAACGATTATGAACTGGAAAAGAGTGGGTATTGAGAAGCAAAAGCTATAACGCTAGAAGCTATGATGAGAATCTGTGTAATAAACTTGAGGGAATTTGGAATGGTCACTTGATAAGTGGATTTTATATCCACTTGGATTGCTTCAATACAAGCTTAAATTGGTGTTTTGGACTCAAGTTGTTGGTATTTTGATGTGTTTTTGTGTTATTGCATTTTAGGTATCAGTTATATGAAGAAAAGAGCTTTTAAAGGAAATATAATGAAAAGTGATCAGAATTGGAATCCAAGGCCATTGTCAAGTTGTAGAGAATCTCAATAGCTTCGCGTGGGCAGTTGAATCACCTAATTCTGACGAGTAGAACTCAAATTATGGTCAAAACAAGATTCATCAGAATATTTTTCCAGTCAGTAGCTGAGCGCCCGCTCAGCAGAGCTGAGCGCCTTTTGGAGATAAAAAAAATAAAAGTGTGTTAAATAGCTAAGATT
Source organism: Apium graveolens (assembly GCF_009905375.1). Classification (NCBI taxonomy): domain Eukaryota; kingdom Viridiplantae; phylum Streptophyta; class Magnoliopsida; order Apiales; family Apiaceae; genus Apium; species Apium graveolens. The sequence goes on from NW_027419444.1 coordinate 92,045, forward strand.
TAATAATATATATTACTTTTACGCTGTACTCCAGAGTTTGAAAATGGTGAGAAGAGAAAAGATAATTTTAAAACTTTCCTTCCTAGACGTACTCCCGAGTTTTTGGCTAGAGAAGAAAAGTGATTAATTTTCCCCCAAATTTTCTTCCCAAAAATGGAAAAATTTGGAAAGATCCTCTCACATTATCTTCTTTTTCATAATCATTTTCTCTCCTTTTTACTAAAACTCGGGAGCAATTTATTTTCTTCTACTATTTTTCTTCTTTTCTCTTCTCCTCCCATCCCTTCCCCTATATTCTTTTCTAAAAAATCTTTGGAGCACAGTGTTAGAAAGATTCTAAAGAGAGTGTTGAAGATCTCTTAAACCCGCAGTGATGTACATAACCTTGAAAAAAATAGCCGCAACATAAACATAAAGATACCGAGATATAGAGAATGCAAATATTCGTTACTTAACATCAAGATAATTCTGTCAATACTCCATTCCCAAACATAATGCATCGGAAAACTTTAAATATATGGAAAACAATAGGACTTAAATTATCTCGACTCAAACATAAAAACAAACCTCAATTGCAGCTTTAACCAAAGGCAGCCTGTACGAAATATTAGTAGCAATCAACCTTGCATGAAAGATAGCGAAAGGAGCAAAAACTGAAAGATAGCGAAAGGAGCAAAAACAATCCAACCAGATATTATAAATTGAATTTATATTTTCCACAAAACAAGATATATCAGAATATATAAAACATATAAAAAGGGAAACATATGGCCAAAACATGTATAAAAAACATCTACCAAATGATTGCTTCTCTTTTATAAGAAGACTTAGCGATTAATCTCTGCAAATTCAAGAAAACAAATTAAAACTCCAAAAAATAGGGTTTGTAAAAAATTATAAAAACCCCCCCAAAAAATTAGGGTTTACTAACAAATTATAATTAGAGTTTGTACCTTTAAATGAAGCCTAGTATAATATTAATATTGAACATCGAAACTAAGATTTAAAAAAGAGCTTTCAAATGGAGATTTGGTAGAGCTAATAGTGACTGAGCATAGCAGAGAATAATAACTGAAGAGTTTTGAGTGAGCGGCAGCGAGAGGGGCGAGACGAGTATGTGTTTTTAGAGGATGTGCAGCAATATCTAGAGGTGAGCGGCAGTGAGTGAGTGTTTGGGTGTGGAGAAATTAAATGTTTGTGTTTGTACGAGCTTTTTTTATTCTAAGTTTTGCTGAGAGCGGAATAATTCCCTCGCTTTTTTTAACAAATTTTCACATGTCAAACGCAATATCAAAGAAGGTGTTGGCATAACAAATTTAAGGCAAAGTTTATAGCAACATCTAGTTATGATGTTGCTATACATCATCATTTTCATCTTTATTTCACTTAAGACAACATTTTTAGTGATAACATTATTTTTGAATATTGATAAAGGTCATTTATGTGGTAGTGAAATAAATAATAAATTGGTTAATAAGAAAATCATATTTTATAAATATAACACAAAGTTAAAAAATTAAATATGAAATAAAAATTTAAACACATATATATTAAAACTAAATATAGTATGTATATACAGAAAGTTGGCATAAATCTGAAGTGGATGTTTTATCTAATGACTAAATGATCAAAAAATATAGAAGATAAGATACATGATATAAAATTTTTTTGCTAATAAGTATCATGATTGAAATACTATATTTTTTAGCTAATATATCTTTTTAGCTAACGGTGGTGATAGGTGGCGAAGCCCTGGTGTTTTTATATCAACTCGTATGAAGACAAATATTAGATGATAAGCCCAACTCAAGGCGATTGAACACATTTTTATTCCATTTGTGAATAAAACGCTACTTCTTCGCAAGGCAACCGAACTATTACAAAAACTACACAATAAGAGACAATACATACCAAACTTACAAACATGACACTCAATTTCCTCCATATGCAGGACAACGTACTTGACCAACTTAGCTACTTCTTAAGGTTTAAAGAAGCTACCTTCTACACCAGTGTGAATTACAACATAAGTCCCAGCAGCAACCAATAACACGCTTAGACACACTCCAAGCACACCCAAAACCCAGTTGAGCCACCAAACCGAAGAATAAATTTTCGGTTTCTTAATAATGACCCACATAAAACATGGATAAGCTAATGTTACTGGTAGATATATCCCTCCAATTAGACCCGAAAAGCTTCCTTGAAACGGAACTGCCACAGCCATAAAGAAACAGAAGTACCCGAACAATGTTCGTAGAATGACTCGGAGCCACCAGGGACAAGGTTTCTTACACCTAGTCGTGTATGTTGATTCCAAATCATCAAACATTGGCATTGCATATATTTGAAACGTGCTTAAGCCGTTAACGATCACGAACATGTTTATAAGGCCTATCAAGCCTTTTGCAGTGTCTTGTCCATGGAACAAGTATAAAGATGTCAGGATCCCACCGTTTGCTGGAATCTATGAAAAATTAGAAATTGTGTTAGCCTGAAATGATTAAATGTTTTCGGAATATTTGAGGACTTAATGTAAACAGGCATGAGGAGAGACAAATTTAAGGGAAATTGAAACAAACGTACCATTTGGCCGTAAGTCCAATAACCACCTATTGCAAGAGGGAATAAACACATTAGAATGATTGTATACGAGACCTTGACTCCTTTCCACATTGGTACTCGTGAAGGTTGCTTCTCACTTGAGGGCATTGTGGCCTGAAACAAAAGTTTTTAGTGTTAATTATGATTGTGATTATGAGGATGATTGTTTTTGTTGATAATGAGAAAATAGATAATTGAATCCAATAAAGAGATAGTATGAGAACATATATATGTACCTGAATTTCAAGAACGAGATTATGACCTCGGAAGGCGAAAGCAATAATCCCAACAGAATTAAGGATGTCAAAAATCTTCTGAATGTGGGAGCCGGAGAGCGTGGGATCGTACGAAACACCGTGGATTCTGCCCTCGGCAACAGAAGTAAGCCAGATCATAGTACAGTAACCAACAGCAGTCACAGCACCAATGAGGGAAATACCCGCAATAGAGTTTAAGTTAGGAAGCTGAGAAAGAACCACAGCAGCACTTGTGAAAACCAAGTACCACTCTGTACTTGTCAATGGGGTTGTGTCACATGTCATGGGATTGCAAACAATTTGAAAGAATCTTTCGCATGATGATCCTCCGATCATTATCAGCGTTGTACATGTTCCCATTGATAAGTAGCCTATAGGAAATAGGGCTATAAATTTGCTCAGCTTCTCACCTGATTATCCAATTATGCCTCGTTAGTTATATAATTAAGGTCATTGCAGAGTAAAGATTATAGATTAAAAAAATCGAGTATTAACAAATTATTGCCCCAGCCGCAGACAGTTAAATTTCAAATACTCGAGTTAGATAGAACTGTAAATTAATAGAATTGTTTCCACTCTTATCATATTACCGAAAGCTGCATTTGCCAGCTGCATATATCTGCTATAACGTATTTCTTTGTCAAAGTCTTCATGGAGCTGCACCAGTAAGTATAGGGTGTAAAGTTGCCAGATAAACGCTAGCGTCAATAGTATGATTGCCCATGTCCTGAAATTAAGTAGGATATATATAGTTATTTACTTATATTCACATGATAACCGATCTACCATGTAATTAAAAGATGATATATGAGGGAATTATGCAGTATTTGACATAATATCAGAACATGTTAAAAGACGATATGTGATATAATTATGCACTTAACTTCACATAATATCAGACCATGTTTACTAGTGCATCAAAAATTGTGGAATCAGAAGAGCACAATATTTGAACACTTCGGGAAAAGACTAGTTAATCAGTTATAGCTAATATTTCATCATATAATTTTGCTACTTACCAACCAAGATAGGTAAAGGCGACAGGGAGCACAAGAGCCTGAATTCCGATACCCGAAGATAGAGTATGAAAAGCTGCATAATAAGCATTCCCATTTCGTGATTGAGTGATAGGGAGCCAAGCATCTTGCGGGTCAAGTTTTACAAAGTTAAGAGCCTTCCTTATCGGACTCCCTAAAGGAGTCAGGAACCGTGGTGTCATAGCCCTCGACCATCCAGGTGTCCGGGATCCCCTGCCACTGGGAGTTTGTGCTTGTGAAGCTGGAGCCGAAACTATATATGGTGAAGGTATGGATATAGGCGCTGGTGCCTTTAGTCTTGGCGTCCTAGGCGCCGAGGCCCCTGGCGTCGAATCTGCGGATTTCACTACTGGAGTTGCACCAGTACTGGAGTTCAACTCCAATTCAACCTCATGACCCATTTTGCTTCTCCAAACTTCAACTTATTAAGCTGTTAACTTTCTTTTCTGTGTTTTAGCTATGTCCCAAAGAGCAAGTTGCTAAGATGCTATGTGTATGGTGATATAATGTATGGTTTTTATACGGGGGGAGAGGATAAATATATGTTGTTACCTGCACATATTTGTTTATTAAAATGTTTGGTATTTTATTCTTCTACTGAAATATAATATTTATAGTAAATTAAGTAATAGAGATATGTTGAGGAGAATGATAGGTGTTAGTCAATTTAAGTGGCATTGAGTGAAAATGAGGGACGCATGTTTGTAGATTAAAATACAGTGTTAGTGCTCTGATCAATTGTTTTGAAAATGGAGTTGACAACTTGACTGTGCTGTTCACGAACCGCAGTCTTCTCTCTGTTCTTCTTCTGTATGAATCTTTTGTTCGAAATTTAAGCATACATTTGGAGACTTTTAGCTGGGGCTAGGATCCTGATCGATAGGCGTTCAAGTGGTATACAGCTTCCACATTCACATTAGAAAAGTGTGTTGAGTGAGCAAAGTTTTGCTGTCTTCTATGGATCGTCAGCATCATCATCTGAAAGCATAGAGTAATTCGGATAACTTGATAATACGAAACTTAATTTGGTTTGGATTTGGTTAGTTTCGAATAGTACATTTAAGAAACGGGGGAATTTATCTTGTGGTCTGTTTTTTTCAATCAAAACCCTCATGTAACCAGCTGAAAATTTAAATAGGTCTAATTATGTCATGGCTACCTTCTCCTATAAATTCACAATAACATATTTGTAAATATGGGACGAGTTTTGATATTCACAAAAATTCAATTAAAATTGTAATAAAAGGAGTTTATAAGTACTCTAGGGGATTTAAACTGAGGTCATAAAAAATCACTCTTTAATCTATTTCATCAATAAAATTTTAAATAACTTTAAAAATGTATGAATTTTGATTTCTGCAATTTAAAAAAACACAGAATTTCTGCTGTACAACTCAATGGCATACTTCACATTGTAATCAACATACACAGACAAATTAAATAATTTGGTACATTTACTTTGTTTAAACCTCAATCACGATTTGTCAAAAAAAAAAAACTCAAACCGTAAGAAACCCTAATCCATTCTGTGACAAAGGTAATTAAAAAAGAGAAGAAGATAACCCTAAATCCCGATTTCAAAGACCTGATTGAAGTTAAAAATCATTATTCCCTCCGTCCCGCCAATTGTTTATACTTGGTTTGGACACGGAGATTAAGAAATATATATAAAATAATAAAAAAGAGAAAGAAAAGTGGGTGAAATAGTGGGATCCATTGATTTTTAATGTATAACAAGAAGATAGTGGAGTAAAAGTAGTGTAAAAAGGGAAAAAAAATGGGAAAGTGATGAGGCTCATTTACTATTTTTGGTAAATTCTGAAATGTAAAGAATTGGATAGGATATCAAAAAAAGGAAATTATAAAGAAATAGTTGGGACGAGTATTAATTAATTCTTTCTGCCATTTTAAGGGAGCTGAAACTAATACTCCCTCCGTCCCTCTTTAAGGTGCATATAAATTATAGTTTTGTAATTTATTTTTACAATTTTATTTTTCTGAATAAAAATTAAAACATTCAACTTTTATTCAGAAAAAAAAAAATTATAAAAATAAATTACATAACTATACTTTTTATGCACCTGTCGGACATTTACTCAGAAATGTAAATAATTAGAAATGACTGACGGAGTAGTAAATATTAATGGTACGTGATGTATGCTTAGGTTTGAAACTTGGAGAACTGTTTATTTGGCTCAACTGCTCTCACTAGTCTTTGGACTGAATTGAATAATGACATTCCCAGATATATTTTCAGTACATGCATGTCGCCATCACATGAGTCCGATCGTCTAATATATACTCCCTCCGTATAGTCCCAATATACGTTTCCTCTTTTAACTTTCGGTACTGTTCACAGTAATCGATTGACTACTAATTTACGTCTAATCTATAATATCAAATATAGTCATGAGTGATATTCGTATTTATCAGTATTTTAATACAGTGAAATTTTTATATTTAATACTAATACGAATTTAAAGATATTAACAAAAAAGTGTGCATTGACAAATGTGTCCAACACAAATATGAAATGTTTTTAGGGACGAAGGAAGTAATTGTAAACTAAACTACGATGATTGCCGTTAATTATATAGCTTCACAATTAATTTTTTATTAGGAACTTCATTCTTAACCTAATTCTATATGCTAGACACGCTGTTTTAATTTGCTTAACCCTAATAAGTTTAACATACTAAACAAGTTTTTGAATTTTAAAACACCTCTATTATAGCCCTGCTTCTTAATTTCTGGCTCTGCAGATTCTGGGGTCAGTATTTTGTTATAAATTGTTTATAAAAAGTAGAAAATTAAATATACACCATGCATGTACGTGATGAAAAATGTTTCTCATTTCGGGCCTCAGTTATAGAAATCGGTCGATTTTTCAAAAATCGCCGATAAATCGCTCAAAAATTGGTCAAAAATATTTGTCTGATTTAACCGATTTCCGATAAATCGCCGATTAATCATCCGATTTTTTAAAAATCGTCCAATAAATCTTAAATTGGTACCTAAATCGAATAGTTCCGATTTCCGAAATCTGTAACACTGTTTCGGGCCAATATTGATACATAAAACAAAAGTAGCAAGATTGGCTGTATAAGGTATGAACGGAAGGTTTGGATATCCAGAATACTGGAAACGAATAGAGACCAAAAAATTTCTTTAGTGGTCAATATTGATATATAGTCTCTCATATTTGACCATATATGATTTGAAGAATGAACACATGTACAGAAAACATTAGTCATTACTCAGTAAATTATATATAATGTATTAGGTATAGACTAAAGAGTATATATTATATTTAAAAACTTTGTATGGAAGATGAAAACGATATGTATATGATGTTAGTGATGACTGGTGACTGTGTATTTTCTGGGAGAGTTCCCGCTTGATTTGGTAGGAAATTAATGTCATTTTGTTTGTAAGTGTGTATACGGGACGGGATATAAGCGATGTCATAAAATAGGAGCAAAGAAAATGTTAAGAATCTGAACCACGATTTTCATGTGTTTCATAAGATTTCACTGTTTTGTGCTGTTTCAGACACACGCTACATTCGAGGGTTTATCACCTAAATAAACAATTTCCCCTTCTGACACAACACTTTCATATTTCAACATTTTTTTAAATAATTTAAATATAATATATTTTATTTCACTAATCCCGCTAAGTCTCACTAACACTACAAGAAAACAGTCTTATTAACTGTTAACTATTTCCGATCAAATCGAATTTTGTGGAAATAAAATTATAATCGACCAATTAAAGTGAATAAAATAAATGATAGATGTAATTCTACATAAAATTGACCCCAAATTATCAGTAATGACATGTTAGGTCCGCATTTTAGTCAAATATCGAGTGTGAGTCATTTTCAATAATTACATGACTGTTGAGCTTAGATATATTACGTCATCATGATATCTTGTTGCGTAAACGATTAAATATGATCACAATTAAATGATCAAAACAATCTAAAATTGATAAAAGAAAATTCGACCATAGAAAGTGGTTACAAATCATACATGACATGCATATCTGTTACACGTCAACATCATTACCGACCCCAAGTTGGTCGATTAAAAGTTTTACAGTCGACCAAATAATTTTGGCCGGTTTTGAATTTTGAGTGAATTAATTCTTTTCGCCAAAATTTGAAAAAAGGCAAAATCGACAAACATATTTTTTGATTTTGGTATTTGGGCTGAGTATGTTTTGGTGAAAATTTTAAATAACCCACAAAAGGAAAAAAACGACCAGTAAATACTGGTCAATTCTATATTTTCTAGAAAATAATTGTTGGCCATCTCTAACTCATTTCCGACTTCGTGCAACATATACCGTCCAAATTCATAAATGTGGATAATGTGATCGGAATAAATTGTTTTGGTCGGAAATCACCCAATTATCTCCACTACTCTATCTGACCAACACTACTCATAATCAACCAACATGTGGTTCAAAAATGAGTTTTGGGCACGAATATATTGTGAAAATTTGAATTAAAAATTTTCATAAAAAATTGAATTTGAATTCAAAATTTTTATGAAAATTTGAATCAACCGCCACTACTTATACCTCACCACTAACCCTAAGGCTAATCAATGACGTTTTAGTAGGTTTTACCATTGGGCCTCAGAATGGGAAACCTAGTTCGTTTAGGTTTTATGTTCACCAAGAATTATGTTGACTTGATTTTTTATGAATACGGATACTTAGGCACGTTATAAGGGGTTGGAGCTTAAAAGCATTAATGAGTCACCACTAAACCTAAGCAATCTCAACCGCCAATTAAAACACCACCATACTTCGTTCAATTTTCTTCCGAATAATCACTATCATAAATTTTAATTTCGTGTACGAACTTCAAATTTATTGTGAACAGATTCATCTGTCAACAGATTGCGCTAGAAAGAAGATTGTTAATCAATATCATAATCTTAGGAGAAAAAATGTCTCACCATAATAATAGAAATTCTTAAGATGATGTTGATTACGATTTTCAAGCAAGTTATTGGAAAGGACATGCCCATCATGAAGCTTACGTCCCTGAAGAAGTTCCAAAACCTACTTGTATGACTTCAATCGTGGGTAGACAATCTCCATTATCAGCAACCCGGGTCTAATGGAGCATACGTATTGTAAGGAAAATGCCTTGAACAATTTTGAAACAAGATTGAGAATTGTTGATCATTGGAGAATGAGAATCATCATCGTCCGCGTAACCACCATCATATAGAGAAAGAGGTGGTTGGAGGGATAAGTGCTCATATAACACACGTTCAACTTGGTGAAGATTTTCTGTTGATTACTTCGCGAATGTTGGAGTATTATGAAGATGGAGTGCCAATCGTGGAACATCCGGATGAGTAAGTCATTTCCGACCACATGACTGTTGAGGTATGCTATATTAATTCATCATGATAGCCACTATTACGTACTCGCTCCGTCCCAATTTATCTGGATGATTTAACTTTTACACACATATTAAGAAACTTTGATTTCACACTGTACATGACTATACTACCCTTATTTACAAAGTCATGTGTAAATATTTTTAAATTAATTTATTGTAGTTTCAATAATTTAATGCCTGGGATTTCAGTTTGACTCCTGGAAAATTGTAGAAAACAGTGAGTATTTATATAAATATATGTGTGTGTGGTGGGAGTGAAATAGCCTATATATACATGTATATCCATATTACAATACATGTGATGATCGTGCACTTTATCTTAATATAGTCCTATATTTTAGTTATTTTGTATTGATCTGGATTTTTTAATAAATTTTAATGTTTTATTGTCGGTATCAGGGAGTTATAATAAAGTAAGGCTTGGAGTTTATAAAATCAAAGATGGAGTTTAATTTGATTAAAAATCAGATTTTATAGGCCAGTTGTATAGTCTACATTGTTTGAGCCATATCTGGAGTTCTAGAAGTCCAATTTAGACGATTCAATAGTCCACAGAAAGTTTATGAGAAGAGTTTTAATTGAGAATTGGTCTTGAATTTATATTCCAGCCGAATCAGCCCAAAATTATGGTCAAAAAGTCAACTACGAATTTCCACTTTCCTGGAATTCAATTATAATTGAGAAATATCCTTGTATTTGTATTATATCATTAAACAAACTTTTGTATTAGATATTATCATTAGATTATAGATCAGACCTAATACATAGAGAGGGAAAAGAGAGAAATAGCCGTACAAACAAGAAGAAGAAGAAAAAAAGAAGAAGCCATCAACGAAGAAGATTTCATCCATTAAGATATTCAATTGACTTTGTTTTCTCTTATCTTTATATATCTCTTCTTATGAACACATGTTTTTGGAATTATGTTGATACATTGATTATGAACTAAATTGTATGAGTTAGGATTTTTATGGAACCCTAGTATGGGATTGTTAGTGTCTTGATAAGAAGTACTGTTATTCACTAACAACCAACTTAGGTTAATTTCGTAGAAGGGGGGCTTGAATACAAATTAAAATTTTCAAGTTAATTTGTGCATGAGAGAGGAAAGATGAACATAAATGTTTATAATTTCATGTGATTTTTTTTCGACTTGCCAACTGAGATTTATTTTTGAAGAAATAATCGGTTAGAATTACAAGAGTAATCTCACAGCTGTGATTTATAGTGTTTTACTCAGAGGATGATATCTCTCTTCAGCTCTATAAAAATGTAAAACTTATTTCTTAAGTAAAATACTGCTACTACTTGATTTATATATTACCAAGTTACAAAGCTTGCTAGACAATACATATTGCAATCTTCGAGGTCCAGCAAGGTTGCTTCTTCATTCTCTTTTCAGTAATGCTTGATAAATGAGGATATATATTATCTCGATATACAACCTTGAATATCTCTCCAAATTGCCATGCACAAAAATGGAATGTTTCTTCTTTTACAAAATCCAAGATCACATGCAAAGTTTGTATTGACTTCTCATATTCTATTCTGAGATACCAATCGGCCCATGTGCTATGACAGTCCTAGGTTTTGACCACTGTCACGTCATTATCAGTAGTCATAATCTGCATTAGCCATTGATAGTTGTTAACCGTAGGACTCCTTGGCCATTGGAAGTCATTCTGCTACCGCTTCCCTTAGACATTGATAGTCACTTGATTAGTACTTGATAGGCTGACGTATATAGCAGTTTATGCTTCTCTTCATTTAGCAGTTGATGATTCACTTCACTTAACCTGAATTAAATGGCATCGAATATATACACTTAGTCATCATATTCTAAATATCCATTGACCCGGGGCGGGCCCCAATCGAAAGGCGCTAGACTCAACATTACTTTCGAATAAATAATTGTATTAATATATGTTTATTGAGTTTTCATAGAAGATGTTACAATCACCACATCAATTGATGAACTACTCCTCCAATTGTTATCCCTTAGGACGGTTAGCAGTTGGAGGATACATTTTGTCTTAACATAATTATGCAAATATAGTTTTGTTTATCATCAGAATTTAGACTTAATTCCTAACAATCTCCCTCAATTTATGACTGATAGAATAACAACCATAAATTACACCCTTGATGATAACAAAACACATCCTGATAAATTAAGCATTAGGTGTGCATAATTGTGCTATGATAAGCTACTCAAAAATAAAATGTACAAGGAAATAGTTTTGAGGAAAAGATGTTACTTTGAAAGTTTCTCCTTCTATCTGAGCATGTGTGAACATGTTATATTTCATATTTCTTTGCAATTTAAAATTCTAATATGTCCTTTTAAGAAAGATCCCTTCTTCTTTTACTTTGAAAGACTAACATTTTAGTAAAATTATGAAGATTTAGACGTTTGGCAGTGGAAGTACAATTTCCTATTTCCGCTAAGTCTTGGCATAGCTCCATGTCAAGATTACACATCCTTCATTGATGAACCGAGATAACTGTTGTAAGCAACTACTTCTTTTATTGTGTCCATACACTACTATGAAATCAGTTCTGAGGTTAAATATAACTTCTCAACTTCCTGGATCTTGTTTGGATGAAGTTTGTCTTGGAAAAGCACTCATCTGTATTGGAAAAATACATGATCGAGTTATTTTCCTCAGTCTCCTTCTCTGAAATAGAATATTTGTAATTTTGAAGATTGATATGTATAGAACTTTCTTGTTTCTGATGATCTTCATGTCCCTTTTATAAGATAATCTTGAAATACCCTTTTCTCAGGATTGATAGGCCATATATTTGACAGAATTGGATCCTCATTAAGTTCAGTAGTTAATGAAACCTACCAACTTAACTTTTTTCCTTCCTTGTAGCTGTCCTTATAGCCAATGCTCCCCCTTTGTTGATGCACTGTTATCCTTTTGGTGAATTCTCGATGTCTCTTGCTTCTTCTTATTTGAAGATATTTTCAGAAAAGGCTTACAGAGTTGTCTTTAGCTCCACCTCAGCTAATGACTCGTTGCTCCCCCTCAGTTGAACAAGTCTACATAATTTTCTTCTTTGTTTAATGCTTTTTTTTCTATCTAGAGTTACTCCCCCTCAGTTAGAGCTTTGACTTATGTAGATTATTCTCTTGGAGTTGTTCCCCCCAGCTTAAGCTATGACTTTTGTCTTCTGTAAGATTAAACTACTCAAATTACTTCTCCCCCTTTTTGTTAGCATCAAGGGTTTAAAATAATAGTAGTTTCAAAAGTCTTTAATTCACTTTGAGTATTTGAGGAGATAAACTTTCTCAAATAAAAAATTGAGTTTGTGCAGCTAGAGTGTTACATCATGGTTTGTACTTTGCATCAGCCTTCTGATTTAATCACTAAAGATCTTTATGTAGCATTTAGTTGTACCTGTAATTCACTCATGTTCTCTATTTTCTTGCATCAGGGGCTCTCCCTGGCTCACACATCTTACACCCACACCATCACTATCTAAGGTGAAACATCCATCTTTCACTTGCAGAGCTGAAAAAATTATTCTGCCTCTCATTCACTCCTCTTCTTTAGCCTGATTTAAAAAGCAGTCTCTCAGTCTCAGTGTTTTCACTCCCTTCCCTCAGACCTAGGAGTGTTAAAATGATCGTGTTTAGTAAATTGCATGAGATTTGCAGACTGTACTATTATCAACTAATATAAGATAGTTGTTGATACACAATTTAACTTGTAATTGGTTATGCTAGAGGACTAGCCATTTATGAACTAAAACTTATCAACAATTGAAAGATAGTCATTGATGAAGAGAATAGCAGTTGAGAGTGTCATAGAAGTTGAAAGCTATGAGAACTGATTAGCATTTGAAAAACATATTTTTAACTGATTATAACTGAAATGAGAGACTGATGTTCCAATATATCATTCAAAGGATAATGAACACAAGTTTTAGAATATGTCTTCACCATGAAATCAAGATTTGCATCATTAATTTGAGGACTTGGTAAATAACCAACATTCAGAAGAAGACTGGATAAGCTGTTTGGGTGTACTTGAGGTGATGTTTTCAGATTTGATGAGTTTGGGTTGTGATTCTCATTAACAAGTATCACATTCATCCGAATTTGTAAAAGGCATTGTTTCAAGAAATGAGATGCCTCCTGTTTTAAAATGAACAGTTGTACTCACAGGAGGAATGATTCAGAATCAAGGCATTCCTGTAGTTTTGTGGATGTATTCTTCATTTTCATGAAGCTTTAGTAAATTATAGGGGATTTAAATGTATCTTCAACTTAGATAGCATTCTCAAACCCTGGTTCCCTTTGGGAGGGACCACCATAAAAATGAATTTCCCACCTCGATAAATCAAGTTGGTTGAACTTATTATCTCAATACTTCAGTGATGTATATCATAGACAATAATTATGAGGGTTGTTGTCTAGTTAAACTGAACCTCCATTTCAATAGGAGTGGATTTGAATTATTTCCCCTCAGAAATATCATTCTCAAACCATGTAGCCATTGTAGGTCTACTTGCACCTAAAATGTGCTAGATATCCAAGGTCTTCACTAAATAGTGATGAAACACTTTATTTTAATGTGACATCATAAAGGTTGTCCTCAGCATATAACTTCTAGCCAAATCTTGATGAGGGTTCTGAGTTAGAAATCACAATGCAGGCATTGTGTTTCATGAATGCTTGGCTTAGCAATGAACATGATTTATTTTTAATTTTAATGCAAGCAACTCAACAAGTTGAGTTTTTTGACTACAAAGAATGTATTGATCTTTAAAGAAAGTTTTAGTTAAAACTGAGTTTTGGCAACATTTATGAAGGAAAGAAAATGTTTCAAGTGAGGAGCTTCCCAATTTCAAATAATTGTTTCACATTGAACTCCGCTGGTTTGTGAGGTGATTCTTTGAGGCAAGTACAATTATTCGTTCAAGACACTAGTATCTTTGAGGAAGATAACTACAAAATGCACTCAAGAATTACAGGGTAACTGTTTTATCTCAGAGAGGCTTCTGTATCACTCAACTCACAAGATTTGTTTTCTGACTGTTTTTCTATAATTCGATCACTTATATTTTGAAAATGAGATCAGAAGGTGGATAATAACTTGTGGGATGCCTTAAAGTTAATCCTTTAAGGTCAAGTCATTTGCTTCTTGATAATATAAATGATATGTGGTTCAAACTCATAAACAAGATTGAACTGATGAAGTAGTGTTGATTATCAAACTCATTGTGATAGTTGTATGATTATGACATTATTCAAGATATAAACATCAAGTGTTCCAGAATTTATTCTCTTAAGTTATCAGAACATCATGAAATGATACTAAAGAAGATTTATCAAGTAGATTAAATTAATCACACTAGACTAGATTAATTATTATTTTTAAGATTTAATCAGATGAATTAAGATTGAATGCTATCAATGAAGTAATTTATTATAAGCATATTATGCATTCCAAACAAGGTAAATTACCTAGATTATGAAAATAGAAAAAATTAATCCAGTAAATGCTATGATTACATAGATATCTTGAATAGATGCAAAAATAATGTTTGATCATGCATTAGAGAGTTTTCGACAAGCACACAAGGACAATAACAAGAAGATTTACACAGGATTTAAGACAAAAGAAAATTAATAAAGTCCTAATCTATGAGTCTTTCTTATGTGGTTCTGTCTTCTTTCTGTTTTCCACAAACAGAACGGCTAGCCTGATGATCCGTTTTTGCTCCCGCAACTTCTTCCTCTCCATTTTCAGATGTGCCTCATACTTGTGAAAGAGGCGATGAAGTTCTCTGGACAAGGGTCTACATAAGGTCCTCCAAATGGAATGAGGTAACTTAGTCACATGGTAGACCTAACCCTCAATTCTAACAAGAAACCTAGGATAGTTGATGTGAACAGTTCTTATAGACATGATGGAGATTTGATGAACAAAGAATGAGGGGGCTATGGAGAAGAGAATATGAATAATTAGGGTGCTAAATGATTATATACATATGTGTATATATACAACTCAAGTAAGACTGATCGTTGAAAAGAAGTAATGAGAGAAGTGAAGAGTTACCTTGTGTGAAGAGACGCATAGTTAAATAGAAATAACTAATCTAATTATTTAAATAATAGTAAATTATTCATGTCTATAACTAGGAGACAGAGTACGTAGCAGCTATGCAAAAGCACATAAATCAAGTTAAATCATGGCATGCATGCATACTTACCTAGATTTACACTCTTAACTACATCATTACATCAATATAAGAAGTATAACCACAATTGAAAACTTATCTGAGTTTAGAATTGTAGAATCTTGATTATCCAAACTCAGTGTAAATCTTTATTTAGAAAGTATTTCCATTTATCTTCTTTTATCTTGTTTTGTTGTCAGTCTTCCCCTTTTTTAATCTTTATCCAACTCATACGTAAGCAATACAAGTGATATAAATTTGAGAGATTTATCAATGAGATTTATAATTTGTACACACTCAATCCCTTTGTTCATTGAAATGACAAGGATTTTGGGTAATCTTGTCCGTTAGCATGATCTGTTACAGATTTCTTAGTATAATGTACTTTAGGAATAAAATGCATAATATTGTAAAGTTTAAATAATTCATGCCATGATCTCGAGATTGAATATCTTCAAGAAATTTCAAATCCTTAAATTATGTGATCACATAATTATAGTTGAACAAGGGCATCAAGGCATATTATAAGAAAAAAATAACTTACTATTACTAGATATCTCAAACAACTTTACATTGTTAACTTCATAATTCAAAAAAAATATTACGAACTCCCAA
Source organism: Apium graveolens (assembly GCF_009905375.1). NCBI lineage: Eukaryota > Viridiplantae > Streptophyta > Magnoliopsida > Apiales > Apiaceae > Apium > Apium graveolens. The sequence continues at coordinate 108,178 of NW_027419444.1, forward strand.
TAGTTAACTCGCGATAGTATAGCCTTGCTGCAATGATTCCTAAGTTGTAGTCTCAATCTATTATTGACAAAGTAGTGAGACAAATCAACAAAGAAATTCTTAAAACTTGTTCTAAATTTATGAAATTGAATCTTAATGAAGAAACAGTCATAAACAAGTTCAGTAAGATTTTCACTTCTAGAATATGAGCAAATTATTGAGTGAGATCTTTACTGTTACACACAAACTTTTCTGATAAATGAGTTTAAGTTATGTGTGAAGATTTTGAGTAACAGCTCATAAGCATATATTTATGAAATTATTTTTCATCTATAACTCAACTAATCAGAAAGTTTGTCACACCATGGAACACACCTAAAAGACTCGATATCAGTATTTATTGGTTCCAGAATAAACACTGATATATCTCTAATCATTTTTATCATCACTTATCAGTTTTAATAACTAATAAATTTCGATACATGATCAATGCTACAAATGACAATATTAAAACTTACTTTCAAAACACAAAGTTTAACGACGACTCTGAATCTATGAAGTTATGTTCAGTTGTCTACTCATAACCATTGATGAACAAATATATTGATGGCTAAGAACTAGCAGTTGATATAGTATGTTCATCAATTGCTAGATAACGTAGACTCCAAATGTTTACTTTGACTATCAATGGTTAGAACTATCCATTGATAGTCAGAGCAGATAAATCAGACTCATTGCAACCCTAAAACTGATATTATCTATCAGACTAGAGTTGTTAAGACAGTTGGCTACTTGAAAACATATAGTATGATTTCATCCTTTGATATACATTGAAATCATTAGAAATTAAAACACGTAAACGACTTTACTACAAACATCCAAATTGTGTGTTATAATTTTAAAACATTTAAGCTTAAGCTGATTTTGAAAACCTACAAACATCAAACTGTCTGAAGAATATATTTTCAAAAAAGTTTATAACATGTAATATAGCTAATTTAAGCATATATCTGAAAAATATTGAGAGACATTTTGGGCATACCTAGCTTAATTACCAACCTTGTGGAAGTGAATTATGCTTGGTAGATATATCTGCTTGTTGTTGATGTGCTAGACTCTTGATTTTAAATTGAACCTTCAGTAAATGCAGAAGCTCCTGGTGATGTCTCAATAGTTTGAATTCATTCCAACTGTAAGCTAAAATCAACAGATTGAATTTTTGTTCATGAATTCCGTGATCATCCAGCTTCAGTGTATTCACTCTCATCAGCAGAGATTGACATAATTTAAAGCTTCTTTGCAAGTTCAAGAATTTAGTTTTTCTTCTAGATGGTGACAGCTCCGTGTAGATTCATTTCTGTCATCTTTGTCAAATGGACAATTTTAATCTAGATAACCATTTAGATCAAACTCAGAGTCTCTAGATCATCAATTTTCAGTAATTGATGATCCCTTGAAATATCTGAATATTTTCTTTAAAAGCTTCTAAGTGAGAATATACTGGTAACAAACTAAGAAAAGAGCACAAAAATATGTGATAAATATAATATTTGATCTACTGTGAGTCTAAATATAAAGAGAACCAACTTAGTTCTTATATCTTGAAATGTTTACAAAAGTATACACTTTACACAGATAAAAGTTAGCATAAGTGATTTTGCAGATGTAAAATCAATTAGGTCAAACATCTAAAGAGAGACAAGCATACACAGTGTTTGACTTAAACAGATATCATCATTCACCTTCTTTTCTTGAGAATCAAGAAAATAAGTGAGCCCGCTTATCGTGCTCATTTTATATTTAGTTTTAACAAGATTTTGATACATTTTTTTAAGAGTCATCAGAAGTAGAGTCAAGGATTGTATTATTCACAAAAATATACAATTATACTAGATAATATGCATTTCTATCAAAGAGAAGTTTAGACATTTGTACCTCTGAAGAAATGACTCCTAGATAAATGCTGATAGTAGTAGTCATATCAGACTCTAGATAATTGTGTTTGTTCATACAGTGCTTTTGGAAGCTATTCCCCATGCTCCATTTTCCTTGAATCATTCAGATCCTGAGATGGAGGTACATAAGCTTCTTTCTTAAGATATTCAGTTTGGAAGGCACTCCATGTTTCAGTTCTGATGAATTGTCTAACTGTCATTAGCTGAACAGGCCTGAAAGAAATTGATTGCTTCTGCATCTGTCATCATTAAGACAATCATTATCAATTTTAACTTTCTTGAGATAGTCTTCAGCTGTAGTAAATTTAATCCTTGAAGTCATGCCATCTCCATCTATTTTGATTCTGAGTGCCCAATTGATTCTTCTGACTGAATTGTCTTCTGATCTAAGCACGAGCTCCTTGACTTTGTTTATTTTGAATTGGTTTTACACTTGTTGATTGAATGTAAACCAAGTTGATTTCAGATGAACTTTTATCACTCATCTGGATTCTTTTTTAGTAGAAAGTTGATGTTAAGCATTCCTCTAAAGTGATTTTTTAGCTCCTTTCTGATAGATGTATCTCCAGGTGATAAGTTGATAAAGTGGCTAATTGTTACTTTTCTTTGATGAGGAAATATTGCTATTGATAGTGAGCCATTTTTGAGCTTAAGTGAGTCATATTATCTTAAGAGCTCCACTGAGTTAAAGATACTAGATCCATCAGTAGTTAATGTCATCCCATTTTTTTTATTGACTTAAGACTCATCAATTGCTAGCTCCTTTGATCAATGACTGTTATGATGAATTGATCAGTGGCTATTCTGTTATTCAACAGCTATTTCCACATGTCTGGGTTAGTAGTTGATAGCTTAACTTTTTTATTCATATCATCACCAATAGCTTGCCAATCATTATTCTCATTCTTTAACTTGAGAACATCTTCAATCTTCTGATCCTTCAATTCTTGAGTCTTCTTCTCATCGGATTCATCATGGATTGATTCCATAATAATTCTCCTTTTTAATTTTTAGACTGTAGATATTGTAGATTCTTCTTAATGAGCAAGTAATTGAGGTTTCTTCTACTGCATCAACTTCAATATTTGACCGGAATCACTCCTTAACTCAAAATGAAGTATTTGCAACCAAAGTTATGAAGAAACCTCCAGATTGATTTTTTTTCCAGATACTTGATTGACCAAAGACATATTTTGAGATGAGCCTGTAAAGAAAATGGCTTCCATCCAGAGATATGTGGATATCTTTGATTCTCCAAGTGTTGTTCTTCTTGCATCTTTGAGTAATATTTTGTTCCTTTCAATTGCTCCATTCTGCTATGAAGTCCTTGAAATAGAAAAACTCATGATTTATTCCTTCCCTTGCACAGATTTCCATAGTGTCACATAGGTTAACCTCATTGTCCCCTATCTTTGAGATCTCTGAGAATATCCAGGTAAGCATTGAGATAACATAAGTGATCATGAAGTGAAATTTCTCCAGGTTCAAGAAATGAGCTGATCCTTGTGGATTCAAATGTAGAAATTGCAGGTCATTGTCAAAAACTGACTTTGTCTTCTTCTTCCTGGCACGAAATGTTCTTTTCCTTATCTGATTAATAAGCATCAAAAAGACCATTATTGGACATCTTCAATTCTGATGATTCTCCTATGGAACATCTCTTGATTAAAGAATTTAAGTGAGACAGCTTCTTGTGTTCTAGCCATTCTTTATTATTGTGTGTTTTTCTGAGTAGATAAACCATTAATTTAGCATCAGTTGAGGTAAGATCAACTACATACACATTTCATTTTATCTTTTCAGATAAAAGGACCTTGTTGTCATTCTGGTTGATGACAACACATGCTTCTTTGTCAAAAATGACTTTAAAGTTTTTATCACATAGTTGGCTGACACTTAGAAAATTATGTTTGAGTCCCTTAACTAGTGCTACATCATCAATGATGACATTTTCAAGTGAGATTAATCCATATCCACAGTGTGACCTTTGTTGTCATCTCCAAAGGTGATGCTTGGGCCGGATTTTTCTTCAAACTTGGTGAGCGGGGATGAATCTCCAGTCATATGACATGAACAGCCACTGTCTGTGTACCATACATTATTCCCCTTTCCCTGCACACATCAAAACCAATTCTAACTGATTTAGGTACCTAGATCTTTTTGGTACAAATCATGTTGATTACCTTCTTTTCCTTGAATCCTTTTGCTGCTCCAGAATGGGAAGCGTTAAGGTCCACTTTTACTCTAGGTGTTGGTCTTTGAGCAAAAGGAATAGTGTTAAAGTCAGATGAGCGATTTGAAAAGTGCATCTTATTGAATGAAGATGAAGACATGTTATTCAGTCCTTGCAAACTCTGAGAAGATTAATAAGGATTAGAATCGGTTGGCATGTTACTATAGTTCTGACTAAACACTTTAGGCAAGTTTGGCAAGGCATTCATAAGCATGAGTGGAATAGACATGCCAGGAGTGGTAATGATTTTATATTGGATAGATAAATGATTAACACTACTACCACACTTGATGCAAGATTTTCTTGATTTATATTTGTCAGGAGTGTGGTTGCTATGCTTGTTAATCTCTACTTTTCCATTCATGTTCATTCTAATTAATCCAATATGAGATTTAAGTTCTCCTTTTAATCTTCTTTTGGATAAGTATCCTATATTACTCTGCTCAACTCTCTTGGTTTTGCTGCATTCTCTCCTTAAAGAGATCTTGCTCACTGATTCATCATCTTCAACTATTATGTCAAGTTTACAAGTACTGATATTTTCTTTCAAAAAAATATTTTCATCTCTTGATATCTCTTCCTTCAATGAATAATCAGCTTTCCTGATGAATATTTATCAGTAGTAACATCTTGTTCAAATTTCCTTTTCTCCCTATTCCAAGTATCTTTACAGAAAGTTTCCATACTTTCAAGATCTGTGAATTTACATGCTATATCCCTAGATTCCTTCCATTTTGCAATTACCTCTTTTTCAGATTTAATTATCTCTTAAGAATTTCTTCTTTCTTTAATATTCTCAGCAGCTCATCTTTAGCAGCTAGGCAATTCTTCTTAGCATTTTAATATTCGAGCAGCTGCATCTCTAGTGAGTTGTTTCTCTCATATAACATAGAATTAGCTATTTTAATTCTAGTGTTTTCCTTTTTAAGAGACTTCAGAGTGACATGCAAGTTGTATAATTCATAACACATATCGTTGACAGTTTCTTAGAATTCACCCTTACTTAACTTAAAGAGACCAACTGTAATTATCTGATTACTGCATTAGGGTTCCTCTGACTAATTATCTTTGGCCATAAGAGACAGACTGAAAAATTCTTTGTTGTGCAAGATATGCATGTACTATAATAAGACTAAATCAAATTGACAACCCTAAGTAAGTTGTATTATAATCTTAGTTTGCATTTTGTATTATAACACTTAAAATCTGTAAAAATGTCAAAGAGCAGACTGTAGTCTTTTTCTATAAACAGTATCAAGCCTAAGAATTCTATCTAGAAGAAGATCAAGAAGATCGTGCCTCAGAAGAATTGTGAGGAAGCTTGGAGTTGAATAAATTTGTTTTAAGAAAAATGTTCTAAGTCAAGATCTCTACAAGTCACAGATTTAGTGTTATAGAGAAATCATTCGAGAACTCCAGAATGACTTATAGAGAAGTCAGGAAAGCCACTAGAGAACTCAGAGATATCGACAAGCCAAATTAAAGACATGAAGATTGGAGATATCAAAAAGCCATTTCTTCACTAGAGAACTCAGAGATATCGACAAGTCATTACCAATCAGTTGGATTGACAAGTCTACAAAAAGCAGCTTGAAGAGTACAAGATCAAAGGCTAAGATTAACTGACAGAGTAAAGTCACAGGCGTGCAAGATTAGCAAAGATACACTAAGCCAGAAATAGAAAGATTTGATTTCCAAAAATAGGGTTTAGTACTTGTTGTTGCATGCTGTGTAATGACCACTATTTACTGTTCTATAAAGTAAACACTGGATGCTATGTAAGTGGTAACAATTTAGATAAGAAAAATATTGTATTCTCTCAAGGAAGAAGCTAAGCTCTTTATCAACAAAGAGCCTAGAAATTTTGTAGCAAAGCATTCTTAATTTTAACATAAAATTAAGTGAGTTTTAAAAGATTTGTGTTCACTGTTATTGCTTGTTTAATCTCAGTATTAACAAATCTCACTGCAAGATTTAATTTACTTTGTTCATAACCATAAACACTTCAAGAAAAGCATAAAAACACAGAAACAAATTCACCCCCCCATGTGTGTAATTCATTATCTAATAAGTGGTATCAGAGCAAAATCTGAAAGCAAACAGATTCAAGATCTTGGAAGAATGAATACATAAAAAATCAGTAGCATTAAAATCCCTACTTTTGATAAGACTAACTACACTCTTTGGAAGAATAAAATGTTGTTGTTTATCAGGATGGCCAATCCACTATACATTCAAATTCTAAAAAATGGGCCCTTCACTCCTATGGTTAGAGTTGAGGAATCTACAGATGGAGACATGGTCATCCCAGCTCATTATGCTCCTAAAGATCCTTCAGAGTACACTGAGCCTGAGAAAGAAAAAGTCTTCCTGGACAGTGGCTTGCAGTTAATCCTAATAGAGTCACTTGACAATGTAATATACAATAACATTGTCAACTGTGACACTGCTAAGCAGATCTGGGAAAAGATTGAAATACTCTGTGAAGGAACTGAGGAAGTTAGATTTAATCAAAGAAGGATACTGATTTCACGGTATGAGGGTTTCATGGCTAAGCCAAAATAAATATCACTGATGTGTTTGAAAGGTTTAACAAGCTGATAAATGACTTGCAGCTGCATGATAAATATTATGAAGCTGAAGAAGTGAACTTAAAAGTTTTTGCTTACACTCCCTGATCATTTGGAATAGAAAATTTCAGCAATCAGAGAATGGAGAGACTTGAGCAGAATAACTCTGAAAGTTTTATTTGGAATCTTGAAAACATATGAATTAGATATGATTCAAAGGAAATCATTAAGAGCTGGTCAAAGGTATGTTGTAGATGGTTCAAGTGCTCTAATTGTCAATGAAAGTCAGACCTCTAATGATGAGACAAGATCCCAGACTCCAGTTGCCTCAGCAAATGAGCAAATAAACAATGATTAACAGGAACAAGTCATACTGGAATTGGAAGAAGATGAGTTTTACACCCTGGATGAACTTGATGAGCTTGATCAGTCAATGGCCTATCTGACAAGAAAGTTCTCTAATATTAGAGTAAATAAGCCAAGATTCTTCAAGGGTAAAGGATAATCATTCAACAAAGACAGCAGCTAGAAAGGAAAAGGGAAGTACACATATGATAACAAAAATGGTTACAAAATTGAATCTATTGACAGATCAAAGATAAGGTGCTATAATTGTGATGAGCTAGGCCATTTTGCTACAGAATGCAGGAAACCCAATAAAGCAAAGAAAGACAAAGCTTATGTTGAACTGGAAGCAAAGTATGAAGCTCTTCTGAAGAAACAACAAAGCAAATCCTATATTGCAGAGGGAAAAAGTTGGGATGATTCTGATAATGATGAAGATAATGAAGTTAGAAATTATGCATTAATGGCCTTGGAGTAAGAAGAGTCATCCTCATCAAAATTACAGGTACCAACTCTTACCACCATTGATTTAAATGTGAGTCAATATAAAGAAACTGTAGAAAAGATGATCACATAAATATTTCACAGTCATACAAGTATGGTTACTGCTAATGAAGAAGTTAGCAGACTGATAAAGATAAATGAGGAACTTGAAAATGAGAAACAAGAAATTGAGTTATTGCTGGTAGAGCTTGAAGCTGTGAAATAAGAAAATGCATATCTAAAGAACAAGCTCAAGTGTGCAAGTGAAATTGAAGCAGTGCTAAGGGAGAAGCTGGAAAAGAATGAAGTCAAGTTAAAATCTTTCAGGAATGCATCTGAGTTGGTTGGACAGTACCATGAGAAGAACAAGCCATGTACTAATATTTCTATTGGTCTTGACTACGATGTTTTGAACAACAAAAAAAAAGCTGTAGGTGGGAAAGGGAAAGCTAACAAAAATGATGATGTTCCAGTTATTCTGAAGAAGGTTGGTTGACCTGTGTTCAAAGCATGTGAAGTAAACTTCAGTGAAGAAGAGTTGATTATAAAGCAAGAGATTGTTGATGATGACAATGAGAATAAAAATGCATAAACAACTCAATCTTCTACAGCTGAAGAGAAGCTCATGGACAACCAAGATTTCAAGACACCTTTCAAGGAAATAAAAACTAAAGATGCAAGAAAAAAGAAAAAAATAGAAATGGAAAGATTGGGATAAACAAAAGAAACAATTTTGCTTATGTTGCAGATGCTCCAAGAAAGAAATGTGAGAAATATGGCTCTGTGAATCACCTAACTCACCTTTGTAAAAAGGTTGTTAGCAAGCCAGTTGAAGGAGCTTGCAAATATAATGAAGCAGATGCAAATGATCCCTACTCATTCTGTGACAAGTTTGAATGCATTCCTTGCAACTTGAAAGTAATGAAAATTTCCACAAGCTGAGAGTAGACCTCAAAGAAACAAAAATTGGGTCTACAACAGACAGGAAAAATGCACAACAGTTAATGAATTCTATTTTATCTGAAATAACTCATTCTACTTCTACTAAATCAGTTAACAAGAAGAAAGTTCCCAACACTGCTTGGGTTGTTAAACACACTTAAAACTCATTGTGTGCAGGGAAAAATGTAGAAGGTCATATGGATCACAGATAGTGGATGTTCCAGACATATGACAGGAGATAAGGCCCTGCTATCACAATTTGAGGAGAAAGTTGGCCCCTTGGTGACCTTTAGAGAGAACATCAAAGGATTCACAATGGGATATGGAAAGATTGTTTCTGAAAATGTTGTCATTGATGATGTAGCATTGGTAGCTGGTCTTGAAGTAAATCTTCTCAGTATCAGCCAATTTGCAGACAATGGTTTTAAAGTTTTATTTGACAAAGAAGAATATATTTTCATCAGCAAGAAAACCAATGAAGTTGCTCTAAAAGGAGCAAGGAAATGAAGCTTGTTTGTTACAGACATTGACTCAATAAATGAGGATGGTATTTGTTGCTTCTACACCAAGGCATCTATAGAGCAAAATAACTTATGGCATAAGAAGCTCTTACATCTGAACATCAAGGCAATCAACACCTTGTTCAAGAAAGAGTTAGTGAGAGACATGTCAAAATTAGAGTTTGCTCAAATTAAAGTTTGTGAAGCCTGTCAGAAAGGAAAAATGAAAAGATCAAGTCACAAGTCAAAAATTGTGAATTCCATAAGTGCACCATTGCAACTTATTCACATGGACTTGTTTGGGCCAGTAAATGTCTTATCAATTTCAAGAAACAAATATGCACTTGTGATGGTGGATAATTTCTCAACATACACTTGGGTAGAATTTATGCACTCTAAAGATAAAACTCCACACATCATAATTGAGCACATCAAGAAGATAGAAAAATAGGCTGAAGATCATAATTGTGTAAAGAGATTGAGAAGTGATAATGGAACAGAATTCAGGAATGCAACATTGAGTGAAGCCTACAAAAGCAAAGGCATTGTTCAAGAATTCTCAGCTGCTAGAACACCTCAACAAAATGGGGTAGTTGAAAGAAAGAATAGAAAATTGATAAAAGCTGTTACGACAATGTTGCAAGATGCCAAGTTGCCAACAAGTTTTTGGTAAGAAGCTGTTAACACTGCATGCTATACTCAAAATAGATATCTCATTAATAAGGTACATGGAAAATCACCTTACTCAATCATGTCTAAGAGAAAGCCTACTGTAAAGAATCTTCATGTGTTTGTAAGCAAGTGTTACATTTTGAAAGACAACTCTGAATATGTGGGAAAATTTGACTCAGGTTTTTGAAGCAATTTTTTCTGGGATATTCATTGGAAAGAACTACCTACAAGGTCTATGTAATTGATTAAAAGAAGATCATGGAAAGCACATATGTGAATTTTGATGATGACAAGTATCCAGGCTTGGAATGTCTTGATGATAATGAAGCTGAAGCCCTTGCATTTGAAAACCTCAACATTAACAGTGATTCTGATGAAGAAGATGAAGACAATATACTACAGATGATGAATGAAGAGATTACTGATCAAGAAAATCATGGAAATGGAAGCTCTTCTCAAACACCGGAATTTGATAACACAAACTCAGGGGGAGAAAGAGAAGAAGGATCTACTAGTCATACCAATAATGAAGAAAATGATGAAGGCACAAGTCAACAAACTCACACAAGGAAGTGGGATAGAAGTCACACTAGAGAAGCAATTATTGGTGATCCAACTACTGGTGTGAGAACTAGAAGTGCAACTGGTAATGAGTGCCTACATGCATGCTTTTTGTCTCAAGTAGAGCCTAAGAAAACTGAAGAAGCTCTAATGGATCCTGATTGGATACCTGCCATGCAGGAGGAACTGAATCAATTTGAAAGAAACAAAGTTTGGGAGTTAGTTCCTGCACCAAAGAAGAGAAGTGTAATTGGAACAAAATGGGTGTTCAGGAACAAGATGGATGAAAATGGTATAGTTACCAGAAACAAAGCAAGGTTGGTTGCAAAAGGCTACTCACAGGAAGAAGGAATTGATTATACTGAAAATTTTGCTCCAGTTGCAAGACTTGAGGCAATAAGGATTTTTCTAGCATTTGCCGCACATTCAAATTTCAAAGTGTATCAAATGGATGTCAAGAGTGCCTTCCTAAATGGTGAGCTAGAAGAATAAGTTAATGTGCAACAGCCACCTGGCTTTGAAGATCCAGAATTTCCAAATTTTGTGTACAAGTTACTCAAGGCTCTATATGGACTAAAGCAGGCACCTAGAGCTTGGTATGATACATTGTCAGAATTCTTACTTAAACATGGTTTTACTAGAGGCATTATAGACAAGACTCTCTTCTACAAGAAGCATGGTGATCATATGATCCTAGTTCAGATTTATGTAGATGATATCATCTTTGGTTCTACAAATGAAAAGCTTTGCTAAAGATTCTCCAGGCTTATGCAGAGTGAATATGAAATGAGTTTGATGGGGAGATTAAGCTACTTTCTTGGACTTCAAGTCAATCAAAGAACTGATAGAATCTTCATCAACCAAACTAAGTATGTCAAAGATTTATTGAAAAGGTTTGGTATGGTTGATTGTTCACCTGCATCTACACCTATGTCTACAGCAACAAAGTTGGATGAAGATAAAAAGGGCAAAAGTGTAGATATTTCAAGCTATATAGGAATGTTTGGATCATTGCTTTACTTAACTCCAAGTAGACTAGACATCATGTTTGCTACATGTCTGTGTGCAAGATTTCAAGGCAATCCAAAAGAATCACATTTGATGGCTGTAAAGAGGATTTTCAGATGCTTGAAGGGGACTCCAAACTTGGGATTATGGTATCCTAAGGGAACTGATTTTGGAGCTGTTGGCTACACAGATGCAGATTTTGTTGGATGCAGGTTTAACAGAAATAGCACTAATAGAAGTTGTCAGTTTCTTGGACAAATACTTGTATCCTGATATAGCAAGAAATAACAATCTGTGTCAACTTCCACAGCTGAAGCTGAATACATAGATGCTGGAAGTTGTTGTGCTCAAGTGCTTTGGATTAGAAATCAGTTAATGAACTATGGCCTAGTGTTACACAAAATTCCAATTATGTGTGACAATACTAGTGCTATATCTATAGTGGCTAATCCAGTTAATCATTCTAGAACAAAGTACATTGATGTAAGGTACCATTTTATTAGAGAACATGCCTCAAATGGTATCATTGAACTTATTTTTATTCCAACAGAAAAATAGTTAGCTGACATTTTTACTAAACCTTTGGATGAAGCAACTTTCACTAGACTTGTATGTGAAATTGAAATGCTTAATTCTTCATTCTAAGACAAGAACTCAGCTAATGTCTTGCAGCAGATTAATTCCTAGTAAAATAAAAATTAATTTGATTTAATTAGAAATTAACTGAAATATGTATTATAAATATTTCAGAAATCTCTTCATATTTATTTTTCAAAAATAAAAATTCAGCTTGGAATTTTTCAAAATTCTAAGAAAACTGTCTAGCTGTTAATTTACATCCTTAATATGTAGAATTAACACAAGGCAGAGAGAACTGAGTTCTCGATAAGTCTAAATTGACTTATCGACAAGTCATTATAAGACTTCTCGAGTGAGTTCCCGATAAGTCAATTTACTGACTTCTCGATAAGCTTTATTATGACATATCGATAAGTCATTGTAGAGTTCTTTAGCAGTGTTAGTTCACAGAGTTCTCTACAAGTATAACTTTTAGACTTATAAATAACTAATGACTGAAATAATTTAATTTAATAAATTATTTTGGTAAAATATTTTTGGCAAATTTATTCTAATTTTATTTTGATTTATTCAAATAAAAATTGAAAACAATTCAGTCCATTTTGGACAAACTGGGTATTTATTTGACATCTCGATAAGTTAATTTTTAGTTCTCTACAAGAATAAATAAAATGACTTATTGATATGTTTTTCATAATTCAAAATGACTTCTCGATAAGTATACTCCAAACGTCTATTTTTGACTTCTCGAAAAGTCATTTGCTTTTACTATATATACTTAGACATCTCGATTCATATACGTACTTAAACCTTCGAGAACTCTAAGTGACCTAGCTTTCTCAATCCAAAACCGATTTCTCTCTCATTTCAACTCCTTTCTCACTAATTTTTCTTACCCACTAAACTTCATACTCATAACAATGGCAGCCAACAATATTGTACCCTTCATCCCAAAGGAGACTAACTTCCTTGCATTCTTAGATGCAAACCAAGCACCTGAAACTTTCAAAAGTTTTGTCAAGTTCTTGTCTGAGACTTATTTTGTAGGGGCTCTTACTGCTAATCTAGTGCTTTACTTGGATGTGTTAGGAGACTTTTGGAACACAGCAGTAATAAGGACAATTGTGCATGAGAACCAGGCTGTATCAATTATAATAAACTGCACAATCAAGGGCCAACAGGTGGAGATCTTTGAGGATAATGTCAATATGGCATTAGATATCCCTACTGACAAGATGGTGGAGGCTCTAACTCAGGATGAGCTGTATGAATTCATGGACTTTATCAACTATTCCGAGAAGATCAATTTGTCAAGCATGAACAAGAAGCACCTGAGGAGAGAATGGTCCTTCCTGTTTGATTCAGTGATAAGGGCTTTCACTTGCAGGAAGTCAGGGTTTGACAACATATCTAGTGTTTTCCAGAAGTTGGTCTACTCAATGGCTCACAACAAACGGCTCAATGTAGGACACTACATACTGGAGGAATTGAGCACCAGGATAACAATGCCATTGGAGTCAAGAGGTAAAGAATTTTTTCTTCCTAGATTTATTATGTCTACTTTAAACCATAAAGTCAATGACATACATATGCTTAAAGGAGTGGATATGTCATTAATTCGAAACTGTTAGCAAGTGTCCAAAATTCTATTTGGATCACTTACTACTAAGAATAAAGTTCCAGTGGGTCTTAAGTTAACACCTTTCATGATTGAAAGATTTAAGACCTACCCTTATCTTATGCCAGATATGAGAACCAGTGCAAGCCAACATAGTGCAACAATGGTTCCTGAGCCTGTGGAAGCACAAACAAAGGCACACCCATAGGAACCTACCCATGTTGAGCGTACTTCTTCACAACCATTAACAGCTACGAAACCAACCACTTCATCCTCTCAAAAGGATGAAGTGAGTAAAAAGAAGAGAAAGGAGATAACCTTAAATGTTATGAATAAGAGTGGTGAGGAACATACAGTACCTGAGTCACCATTGGTCAAAAGGACAAAGAAGGCTAAGAAATCTGAGTTGACCACTCAAAATACATCTGTATCCTCCCAAAAGGATGCAGTTGTAAAATTGGGGACAAAACAGACTCTAGATACATCCTCTCAATAGGGTATGTCTATTGAAAAGAGTATTCTCCCCAATACATCTTGTAAAGAGTCTGTACAGCCAACACTTGATCAAATTCAAGTGTATGGTAGAAGAAATAAGGATGGCACACACAGTGAGAGCACATCTATTGAAGCTCCCTCATCCATTCAGGGGGAGCTGCCAACACTCACGACTGACTAACAACTCTTAATCTCACAAATTTTTTCTTCACATACAGCACTTGAATCCACTCCTCAAGTGCAAGCTCAATCAAGTGACTTGGTTCAAGAAACCTTGCTCACCACCCAGAAACCAGATTTAGTTGGTGAGAGGCTACTTGTTGGGGTAGACCTTGATGACACCAACACAAACATGGGGGATTCATCAGTTTTTACTGAAGACCCCATGGAGATCATAAAATCACCTTCATGTGCAAATCAGTCTTCACAGACTGTTAGGTTTGAGGGTAGTATTCCTTAGGGGGAGCTATCAAAATCCTCTCCAATTCAATTGGAGGTTCCTGTTCAAGGAACAACTCCCCTCAAAATCCTAGCAGAAATTGCATTAGTAGTTGATGCTAGGAGTACAATTTCCAATGACCGTGCTATGGGAGAGGCAATTTTATCACATTCATGTGACAGTGCTTTACAAGAAGCACAAGGGTTTGAGACTTGTGCACATGAAGGTAACCCAGTCAAATCCCCTCCAATTCAATTGGAGGTTCCCACAACTAGTGTGCAACAACAACTTGTCACAACTACAGTATCTACTGTGAGTCAAACTGTGACTTCTGTCTCAGGTGGTTCTGATCCAACTCCACAACCCTCAACCTCACAACCTCAACATCCACATCTCATCTCCAACTGGCTACAGCAAGCTGTACCTCAATATGATCTTGAAGACTTCAGGGTTGATCAGCTAGCTGGACTTGCTCAGATCTCTCAACAACTCTTAATATCATATATGTCCAACCAGGATTACCAAGCCATCATGCTCTCATATCAAACAAATGTCCAGGAATAACAAGACAATATTATTAATGAAGCTGAATAGGATGGCAATTGTGATTCTTGGCTAAATAAGGACTATAATCTGGAAATGGAGGATGTTTTAGCTAATTTCAGGGAAGACTATCTAACTATCTTGGGAAGCAATGCTAAAGCCCTGAAACCTGGTGAAGTTTATGATGCAATCAATAAATTTTCAAAGGCTCAACTCAAAGCTTTCCATCTCTTTAGAAAAGCACTAGAACTCAGGTTAATTGGTCATGAAGACAGGGTGAGGAAAATGGTAAATGAGAAGATAGATGAGATTATACCTTCCCAGGTCAAGATCACCTCAAAGTTTCAACAACAAATTACAAATATAAATGATAGAAAGGTCAAACTGGAACAGCTTCACCAGACCAGATATGAGCCTTCTGCCTTGCTTATGGATGGCATCAAACAAGCTATGAAAGCAAATTTTGGCTCCTCAACATCTGCAAGTTCACATCAACCTGTCTCAACTTCTACAAACCTTCAAATTCAGTCTCTTCAAGGTCAAGTCCCACTTTATAAGCTTCAAATGACCAGCTCACAGCTCAGGTGCATGCTCTCACTACACTGGTGAAGAGTCAATAGGGTGACATTCAAGCCTTGGTGGACTCCTACAAGCACCTACAAATGCAAAATTATGTTGCTTTGGGAGCCATCATAGGTAAGCTAAACATCCCATTGCCTGCACTTTCTGAAGCTGTGAGGCCTGAAATTCCTACTCCCCTTCTCATGCCTGCCAACAAGACTAAGGGGGGGATAAAGGCTACGCTATCAAGATCATCTACTCAAAATGTCTAAGTTACTGATAAGAGCATAATTCAAGAAGTAGATATTGGTATGGAGAGGCTCATAAGGGTAGCTGAGGGACCAAGTCTGAGCAGGGAATTTGATGAATTGCTCAAGGCTCTCAGGGCTTCTCTCAATAACAATTTCTTCACCTACAAGAAGGCCTTGGACATGAAAATAAACTCATTAAAGGTGATCTTGGTAAAAAAACAATTTTCAGGAGAAGAGGATTGTGGTCAACTTAAATGACTCAGGGGTAGACAGATGTATGCAGGTGTCCCTCAACTATCTTATCTCTAGGAGGGCATCTGAGTTGGACATTCTGATAAGCAAAGTCAAAATAGTGATTTAAGAAGACACTCTCTTGCTAACTGAATTGAAAAATGCTCAAGTTGCTGCTTTTTCTGAAGCATACCTACAACCAAGCAAGGGAGTGGCATACATCTGTCCAACCACCAACCACTTCAAACATTTTCAGATTCCCAAATAGTTTGTCATGGTCAACAAAAAGCTTATCAATATTCTGGAAACTGAGTTGAAGGCCAAGAAAAACAAGACTAGTGAAGATGAAGAGATGATTAAGTTATTGAAAAGATACCTAAGAAATCCATATGCCAA
Source organism: Apium graveolens (assembly GCF_009905375.1). Classification (NCBI taxonomy): domain Eukaryota; kingdom Viridiplantae; phylum Streptophyta; class Magnoliopsida; order Apiales; family Apiaceae; genus Apium; species Apium graveolens. The sequence goes on from NW_027419444.1 coordinate 124,539, forward strand.
CTTGCCCAAAACTCAAATCAATAAGGATAACTTGGATGATGATGAGTAGAAAGATGATCAAAAACCTTCTGGCTCAAATCCACGTCAATCCTCCAAGGCAACTAGTAGCAATGATAAGAAATAGGTGGAGAAGAAGGATGATGATGAGAAGAAAGGAAGTGAGAGGAGAAGCAAGAAGAGACAAGATGGCTCAGAACCACATCAACCAACCCTAAAAATCCAAACAAATCTAGCTCAACCTTCAAAACCATCAAACTCCAACATCAAACCACCTCAAACTTCTAAGCCTAAATTCCTGTACAAACAAACTGCTAACACCTTTTTAAAAATACCAATCACCACAGACCAAACATCTCTCAAGAAAATCACAAACCTACCTTTTGTCAAGCCATTACACAAAACTCATTTAAAGTCTGTTGGGAGAAAACCTAAGAAGGCTAAGCCTACTGAAAAGTTGATGTCACTGAAAGGGCCATCTGGAATTATTTCAAGCAGAATGATTTTCTACCTTTAAATTGGTGCATTTCAGATGAAGACTATTTTCAACAACTAGCTGAGGAAATAGTTAGAGTCTGGGTTGTTACTCTAAGGGAAGTGAGAATCTACTATGAAGATGGATCCTTCATATTTCTAGGTTGTACCTTGATGGACACACTCTCTCCCACAGACATTAAAAGAGTGATAAGCTTACTTAAGGATAAGGATACTGCTACAAGAGCATGGGGATCTGTTTTGGCTGAATGGTTGATTGAAAGGGAGGAAAGAAGAGAAAGGAATAAAGTTGAATCTGAGGAGAGGATAAAAAAATACGAGGAGATTGAATACTACATCAAAAGATCAGAAGAACTCAAGGCCAAAGGAATGAGCAGAATCTCTAAAGATGGAAAATTTCTAAACATCAAAGCTGGCAAATTCACAAGATTTAGGATTGATTTGCTAAAAGGTTACCCAAAGACAGACAGACTCAAACTTGTTGAAGCTCTAAGTGAGACATCAATCATAGAAGAACTTGAAATTCTTGTTTACTTAAAGGATCTCATTAGAGAAGAAAAAGAAGCCAAAACTGTCTTTACCTAAATGTTGTAACTATTTAAACTCAAGAAATCTCCTAATGTATAAATGTTGTAATTGTGTAAATTTTTATGTATTAATTTTAGTTTCCATTGAAGCTTGGGGTTAGTCTTGTTAACATGCATGAATTTGAATTAAGCAATCTTCTCACAAATTGGGGGAGATTGTTGTGCAAGACATGCCTGTACTATAACAAGACTAAGTCAAATTGACAACCCTAAGTAAGTTGTATGGTAATCTTAGTTTGAATTTTGTATTGTAACATTTAAAGTCTGTAAAAATATCAAATAGCAGACTGGAGTCTTTTTCTGTTAACAGTATCAAGCCTATGAATTCCATCTGGAAGAAGATCAAGAAGATCATGCCTCAGAAGAATTATGAAGAAGCTTGGAGTTGAATAAATCTGTTTTAAGAAAAATGTTCTAATTTGAGATCTCTACAAGTCACAGATTTAATGTTATAGAGAAGTCATTCGAGAACTCCAGAATGACTTATAGAGAAGTCAGGAAATCCACTAGAGAACTCAGAGTTATCAACAAGCCAAATTGAAGACATGAAGATTGGAGATATCGACAAGTCATTTCTTCACTAGAGAACTCAGAGATATTGACAAGTCAAATTTCACTATAGAACTCTGAGATATCGACAAGTCAAATATCACTAGAGAACTCTGAGTTATCGACAAGTTAAATATCACTAGAGAACTCTGAGTTATCGACAAGTCAATTGGTCACTAGAGAACTCAGAGATATCGATATGCCAAAGTGAAGACATGAAGATGAGAGACCTCGACAAGCTAAATTCTCTTATAGAGAACTCAGAGACCTCTACAAGTCAAAATATTGCAGAATGATTAGAGATCTCGATAAGCCAAAATACTTATCGAGATGTCTAGTTCTCTACATACCAAACTGGAGATATCGAGGTAAAACTCAAAGTACAAAATACAAACCAGTTCAATATCCAAGATTAACAATCAACAAACAATACAATCAGTTGGATTGACAAGTCTACAAAAAGAAGCTTGAAGTGCACAAGATCAAAGGCCAAGATTAACTGACAGAGTAAAGTCACAGGCGTGCAAGATTAGCAAAAATACACTAAGCCAGAAATAGAAAGATTTGATTTCCAAAAATAGGGTTTAGTACATGTTGTTGCATGCTGTGTAATAACCGGTGTTTACTCTTCTATAAAGTAAACACTGGATGCTCTGTAAGTGGTAACAATTTAGATAAGAAAAATCTTATATTCTCTCAAGGAAGAAGCTAAGCTCTTTATCAACAAAGAGCCTAAAAATTTTGTAGCAAAACATTCTTAATTTTAATATAAAATTAAGTGAGTTTTGAAAGATTTGTGTTCACTGTTATTGCTTGTTTAATCTCAGTATTAACATATCTCAGTGCAAGATTTAATTTACTCTGTTCATAATCATAAACACTTCAAGAAAAGCATAAAAACACATTCACCCCACCCCCCTGTAATAACCCCAATTTTTGGAAATATTTGAAACCCTAATGAATAGTAACTTTTGCTGACTATGCTGATTAAGGAAAATTACCAGACCACACTATATAGGAGTACTGTTATGGGAATTCTAAGATTGTATTAGTATTCCATAAAATAAATGAGTGTATGTAAAGGTCGTTAGAATTCAAATCCGGACACTTAGATTTTTCCCGAAAATCCACCAGATACCGAAAGAATTAAGAATAAGGTAACATGACTAAAAGGATTTAAATTCAAGGATTATAAGAGAGGATCATTAAAGGAGTATAAAATAATAAGAAAGGTTTAGGGAAGCCCAAGTAACAAGATCCCGGATATGATCCCTCAAATGATTAACGAAAAGGAGAGTTATATGAACCGTAAAATAAATAAGCGACCAAATACCAAGCTTGTACAAGAATCCAAGGGATTATGACATCATCAAACCACAAGATAAAGACATGTGGCAAGTTGATGACATAAGGAGAGTGATGTAAGCAAGATTAGTACGTATATTGCTTAGGTTGAATTGTGGCCACACAAAGTAACCTTAATTAAGCCAAGGTTAAGTTAACCAAAGCTTAAATCCACCACACAATTAATCAATGACAAACAAGAAGCATTTCACTTCATTTCTTCATCTCTTTGCTTCGACTTTCATGGAAATGCAAGGAGGAGATTTTCAAAATCCTTGCTCCACTCCATCAAAAATTAAGAGGTTTGTTTCTTTAGCTTCTATAATTCATAACTTAGATATGCTATAAGTTTGAAGCCAAGATTCCATCTCTATCTAAGCTAATCAATTCATCAAAGTTCATGATGAATAGTGCTTCAAGATCTAACTTGGTATTTTCTTAATTTGTTTGTAAGATCCAAGCTTGTATATGGATAGATCAAGGCTTTTAAGGCTTCCTAGTAACTTTACCTTACAAAGCAAGGTATAAAACTTCTAGAACTTTAAATACTAAGTTTGTTTGCTTGAATTTTGGGATGGTTTAGATGGATGAGTAGTTGTTTGAATAATTAAGCATGATTTAAGCTTAATTTGTTAAGTAGTTTAGTTGATCTTGGAGGTAGTATAATGTTGGATGGGTTTGAGATTCTTGAGCTCATTTTGGCTAAGATCAGTAGCCTAGGATTGGATCTTGAAGTCGTGTATGAATTGTAGTTGGAATGAATTGAATTGATTTGGTAAAAATTGGAAATCGCGTAAACATAGCCGTCGTAACGCCCGTTTACATATAGACTGTAGTGCTTAGTATTCTTAGCAGAAAGCTCACTTAACAAACAGTAACTTTGCCATTTTTAGTAGATCATGTCGTAAGCTTCGTTTTGGTATGTGGTTTGCTTAGATCCGATTTACGGTTTAGGAGAAACGGTCAATTTAAGTAACGACGTTTTGTGAACGAACCCTTACCCCTCGCATAACTTTGAAACTGTATTGAAGGCCCTAAAAATACTAACTGGATTACGAAACAATTATGCAAGGTGTATTAGGCAGTTGGTAAAGTACTCGCGAAAGAGTCTCCTTAAAACGTTTAATGGTTAATTTTATAAATATGGTGGAGCCGAGGGTACTCGAGCGACTAATGAAAATTGTTAAGCGCAGAAGCGAACGTTAGAGTCTAAGGAGATAAAGTCTAGTTTTTTTAAGCGACCGTGGCTTAATTCTGGCTTATATGTTGTTTATAGGTTACCAGACCCACTCTAAGCTTAATTCTACCCCGGAATACTCGTGCAAGTTTTCTACCCGTTATATTATTGTTGTGATGTAAATATATTGATGCATTATCTTGAGATAAGTGCATGGTTGTTATTAGCAAGTCTTGCGATATATTGAAGCATGTTGATTTGATATATATATATATGCATGCCTGTTTCGTAATCTTGATATTTCATTGTCGATTCAATTGTTATAAACTGTATAATACCTATGCTAGAGATAAACATTATTTGCATATACCCTTAGTATAGAGGACCCAAAGTTTAACAATTTTCTAAACCGGGAGGTGATGTTCCCGAGTATATTATATATATATATAGTTTTCAAACTATTAATCGAATAATATTTATTCGATATTTTTAAATTATAAGTGAATATTAGTTTAAATATTTATTCGAGGACTTATGACTCCGTTTATTTTATTAAGAAATATTCTTTATTTTTCTAAAGAATAATGTTTCGTTATTCGCCAATTATTCGAGAAATGATTAATATTGTCAATCATTCTTACCTTAAATATTTTCAGAATGTTATTCTCAAAACTTTTACTTCATTTGCTTTGATAAAAGCTATTCGTTATGGGAATATTATTTATAGCATAATATTCAGATATTCTTTGAATATCTTGGAATTGATCTATTATATCATATCATCCTTATCCCAAACTCTTTCAAAAATATTTTCGAGTCTTCAAAATGATTTATGCCAAAGTTTTCTTCTTTCCAAATTCATTGGGTATTATAACCCTGTTTATACTTTTCATAACATAGGTTTTCAAGAAGTATATGAGATATATATAGGTATATATATATATATATATATATATCGGGAATTAATGAAGTATCTCATAACTTCATTTCTTTTAAATAATATTTCAAAGATTGATTATATTCAAGTCTTATCTTGTAGTCTCATCTATGTGATGAACTTTTAAAACTGATTATACCTTGAATGGTGGTAGTTCAAGCAGTATTCGGAAAAGATATAAGTATATTGGAGTATCTTATAACTTCATCTTTTCAACTATATCTAGTAGATGATTATCTTATGCATGACAAAAAATTTCAGAAAAACGTTGAGACAAGGTTAGATATATGAGATCACCTTGCAAAGATATTTTTTATACAGTTATAAACTGGAATTCTGTGTATATTATGCATGGCAGAGGATTTCAAATATTTTGAGAAGTATATATATACTAAATATTTTGCGACTTCGTTGCGTTAAGATATCAAACTTGGTTCATTTCTGCTTGACCAAGACTTTCATGAGTACTATGATAATGCTCATATATTTTTAATAATTATACATGTTATTTTGTGGGCTTGTTGCTCACCCTTGCTTTATTCTTTCATCACACAACAACAGCTAGACAAGATGAACATAACCAAGCTCCCAATTTGCAAGCGGATAGGAAACGTTCCGCATTTTCCTGTAGGTGTTGATGCCGCTGAAGCTGAGGTAGGAACTACCAATATGCTAGCCTTCCAACTTTTGATGTACCAGACTTATCTATATTTATGAATTGTAATAATGGCAAAGAATATGTAAATTTATTCAGGTCCCTTTTGAGGTGTAATGACTTATAATTATGGAATAAAATGACTTGTGTTATTTTAATATTCATCTCTTAGACTATAACTTGTGGTGTGTGTGTATATTGTGGGGTCACAATACGTAGTAATTGGTTGTTTATTTAGATTAAGTGTTGTTAAGGGAAATGGAACTCGTGACAACCCAGATCCCCGACCCCGGATTTGAGGGTGTTACAGAAATGGTATCAGAGCTAAGCGTTATAAACCTCAGAGATGATGTGTCGTTAAAATGTTTAGTTCACTATGATAATAAGAACTCTTGCCAAGTTCATAGTCGGACTACCTAGCGTAGTACTGACAGTTAAAACCCTTACGGGAACCCTTATAAATATCATGATAGTAACATAGATCGTTACCATATATGGTAGCGGGACTCAGAACCTTGAAGTTCAAGAGCACTAATACGATGATGTTTTACTACATATTGGGGATCAGATTCTGGATCCAATGGAGCACCCTAACGAGGGACGAGATGATGTTCAGATGGAGAATTTAGTGATTTAGGATGTTATCCCAGAAGGGATTATTGCTGAGGAGGATCCAGTGAAGGATCCTAACAAGTCTGAAGAGATGATCGCTAAGGAATTAATGACCGTAGTCAGGGTGACTACCAGAGATAGGATTGGCCGGTTACTACCGTAGGTTCGTTCAAGTTTGCAAAGATAGCAGCCCCTTTAACGGGGCTTACTTGTAAGACTGAAAAGTTCGAATGGACAGATAAATGCGAGAATAGCTTCCAAGAACTAAAAAAAGATTGGTGGCGGCCCTTTTGTTGGCGTTGCCGGATGGAAAAAAGAGATCTTGTGATTTGTAGTGACACCTCGCACAAGGAATTAGGTTGCGTTCTTATACAGCACGACAAGTTAATCACGTACGCGTCAAGACAATTAAGGGAATATGAAATTCGATATCCCACCCATGATCTTGGGCTCACGGAAATAGATTTACCCATGATCTTGTATAGAGTGAAGTGCGAGATTTACACAAACCAGAAGAGCTCAACATGCGCCAGAGGAGGTGGTTAGAGCTAATCAAAGATTATGATTGTGAGATTCTTTATCATCCAAGAAAAGACAATATGGTGGCTGAAGCCCTTAGTAGAAAGGAGAGACTCAAGATGATAATGTCTTTGGAAGAATTGATAAGAGATTTTGAAAAAATGAAAATAGAAGTGAAGGTAACCGGAGTCGGTACCGAAAAGCTGTCTGAGATCGCAATACAACCCGAATTATTGGAAAAGATCAAATTGTGCCAAGAAAAAGTGATGAGTGAAGGCAGAGGGACAATAACGGGAGAAGAGATTAATACCGAGAAAGATGATAAGGGAATAATGAGGTATTCCGACAGAATTTGGGTTTCAATGTTCAAGAGCTTAAAGATGAGATCTTAGATGAAATCCATAGTTTGAGGAATAAGAATTAGGGCAAACCCTGAATGTGATAGTCAGGGAGGTCGCTATCAAGAAAGAAGGAACCCAAAACATAATGAAGTGGAAAACAAAGATTTTAACGTATAAGATGTTAGTGTTTGTGCCCTAGAGACAACACTATGATGTTTTAGTTTAAGATATTAGGATTATTAATGTTTATGTTCTATCGATTATTCTATTTATAATTTTTTAATTCTTAATTTACTGCGATATAAATGTTAGATTAATAAATGTCCTTGGAATATGATATGCAGTTCTATATCTCTAAGTACGTGACTTAGAAATGAGATTATGAGAATAGTATCAATATTCCTAAAGGTCCCTAGTCAAGTATTATTATTAAGGGACAATAATAATGCATTAAGACTGGTGTGTTTGTTGACTGATGATCACATCTCATTGATCATAGGTATAGTGATACTAAAGTCAAAAACACAGGCAGATGTATATGTACATGGTGCTGGACAGACCCAATGTGAGATTCTACATGTCTGTTGTGTCATAAGTAATTCTCACAGTGATAATGATATAATGGTCCTTAGACCTGAAGTCATTATATTTTTATACGACAAATAATATACATTGATTCCATTAAAAGTTATCCTTAACCGGGTAATGATAAAAGTGGACATTGGGTATATTATGAATCGTATGAGAAATATGAATGATCTAGATGAGATTTAACCCTCCTATTTTAGGAATGATATTATTGGCCTCTTGTGTGAGCTAGACTATGAAATGCATGGCCACGCTCAAATGTTGATTTGATATGATAGTCTACTCATTGATCAAGGAAACTTGGATTAAAATATGATGAGGATGACACATTACATGCCTCTTGTTTAATCTATAATATTTGGTTAAAGGGATTATATTACATTGTACATTATTCACAAAACGTTTAATCGATCACCGATTCAATTATTATTACTTGGGTAGCAATGATGTATTACTAGATGCCACTCATTGTTTACGATTTTAAATTAGATTTAAAATTTGTTGTCAACGTAATAATAACCTATAGGGTCACACACAAAGATTGTTTGAAGGATTATTTAATTTAAATTGGATTTAAATTAAATTAAAGTAATTCGAATTATTTATAATATTGATTAAGTATGACTTAATTAATTAAATAAATATTGATATTCGAATTTACTAATATTAATTATGAAATTTATTTGTTAAATAATTAAGTGAGATTTAATAGGATTTTTGAATTAATAATAACTCCTAATTAGTTAAGAGTTATAATTCGTTTTTCCACTCTCTATATAATATCTCTTGTGTGGCTGATTTTTGAAAGAAAAAGACTTTTAATAAAACCCTAGCCACCAAGAGAGAATATGGAGAGAGCAAGAAGAAACGAGTTTGTGCTAATACACATCCAATCCTTCAGTTCAAGCATTCGTGTGGATACCGATTGAGCGTAGATCGCGAGAGCGGGATGCGTGGTGATTGAACAAGCTTTGGATCTCCATTAGTCAACCATTTGGTAAAGATTCTTAAGGTAAACAATCTGATCTACGAATTAAATATATGTTTTTCGCATGAATCCTGCGGCGGGTTTCAAAAATTATATTTTTTTTACGTTTTTCATGACTATTTCCGTTGCGTTTATGTGCTCGAAACCCTTCAATGGCATCAGAGCTACTTTCGAAAAGTGTTTAATTCGTTTATGTGTTTACCGGTTTTATGATGATAACATATATACAATATTCCATGACTGTTATGTATGCGATTTTGTATATTTTACATGTTGTTATGTTTGTATATGCGTATATATATATGTTTTGAATATATGATATTCATGAGAGTTGTATAATCATATGATGATTATATAATCTGTATATATACTGATATATACATGTTTTGTGTTTGTTCTTATTATAAGAATCGTATTTGATACGATTCTGAATCGGATGTAGCGGATTTGCTGAAATCTGGGTCTTTTGTCCGATTTTGGCGAACGAATATGCTATTTCATATGGAATCGAGCGTCAGAACAAAACTGATAGATAAAGCTATCATCGACTGATCTGTAAGGCGTTTGACATCGTTTAGACCCTGTAATCTGCGATTTAATTTTATCAGATTTAATTTCGAATTTTCTGATTTTTGCTATATTTGGTTTTTATGATTAAATCATGATGGGTATGATATGTTAAGATCATATTATGTGTTTTAACATATTCATATGCGTTAATTGAGCATGGTGGATGGTTATGGCTTATGACCTTAGGATAATGGTTTTGGTTTTTTAAATACGGCTTGCATGTCGTTTGATCTTGTAATTATTAAATCTCGAATGTAACTCGAGTTCTTATTGTAAGTACATTAGATTAGTTTTTATTTTTCATTCGTGTAATGTACATGAAGACATGAAGATTTGAAGATCAAGGAAGGGTAATCTCACATGCAGGCCATCCAAGGAAGCAATACAAGAAAGAAGACATGTAATAGTTAGCATATATTTATTTTTCACCTTAGATTGACCTAGATCTTTGTCATTAGCTTGATGAAGATCATATAGGATCAAGCCATAACCAACCACGTTTATTTATTGCACTTTACATATATATGAACATATGATGAATGTATGTGTAGAGTAGTTTATAAAGATGCATGCTTAATTAGATTAAGGATGTATGTATTAGATACGACACCCATGCCATGCTTTCTAAACAAGATAAAATCTGTAACGACTCAAGATTTTCAAATGAACAAACGATTATGAGATTCTCGTGTTTATGAAACACGAAATAAAATACAAATTTTCTTTATTTCTGACATGGGGCGATTTTGTCAAAAGCAAGTTCATTGAACTTGTAAGGTTGTGGGTTTTAAGCGAGACCGTTATGACTCCCTCACTACCTGGAAATCAAACCATTGACGAATATTGATTTGAAGTATTTTATTCAAGGAAAAATTGGGAATTTCTTTATGATGGGATCATGATCATTTTAAAATTAACAAAATCCTAAAGTTAATATTAAGTTGATCAGATGCCTTCCAATGAGTCCAATGCGTTAACCCCTAGATCGACCAGGAGTGGGTTCGCCAAAGCGAAGTACTCCTATCTATCGTGGGAGATGTGTTGAAGTATATTGATACTTTTTGACTACTGGGTTTGACTTAACTAAGTTACCACAATAGGATTGTGAACTTAGAGGCATAGAGTTTGGTGAGATTTATTAGATAAATATGAACAAATATTGTTCCACCAAGCTATCCAAGAGTTATATTATTGATATAATTGATAAATGTTGTCTACCTAAATAATCATATTTTAGGAGAAAAGCCAAAGCTGACCTAACGCATGGTGAAATATGGATCTTGGCTCACTAGAAAGGATATATAAGATATTTTTTCCGAATTAATAGTTAGGGCTATTGATTTGATAAAAATAGTGGAAGATATATATTGTGAATATATATATATATGAATAATCACTTGAACATAATTTAATGATCATCTGTAGACTAAGTCATTTTATGCACTTTAATATTGTAGATATCAAATGACAAGTAACACAAATAACTTCTCTATATAATAGTCCCTGAGAAGGACAAGCTTACATGAAATAATTTTCTCAATTGACACGGGAACTTGAGGATTGTCCTCAGGTTCAAGGATGTCACTCAAACCCCCTCCCTTATTTCTTCTAGTTGAGAATGAAACATGTGCTAGACAAAATGCTTACCAGAAGCAAATTGATTATGCAACTGATGTTTCATGTCTCATGCTTGTAATTATGAGTGTTGAGCTTTAGAAGCAATAAGAGCATAATGATGTTTATGATATGATTGAGCACCTTCAAAGGATGTTTGAAGGATAGGCTCGTCAGAAAGATTTGACAATAATAAGGCACCATACTTTGAATTAATGGGAGAATGATATCCGGTTGGACCATATGTTCTAAAGATGATAGGTGTATGTACCTTGATATTTTGGGTTTCAAGAATAGTCTAGAGATTCAGCTTGATTTGATCAAACAATCTTTGAACAACTTCTATTCTTAGTTTGTTAAGAACAAAAGGAATAAGATAGACAAAACACTCACTGAGTTGTTAAGCATATTTAGAACTGCTGAAAATAACACGGTAAAGGCATAAATTATGTCCATATTGATGATGTACATATGGAATTCAAATGGGAAAGGAAAGTGGACAGGCAAGGTGAAGATTTGATCTCATTCAGTGCCAAACCAAAGTCTGAACAAAAGGGCTTTTGAAGCCTGATAGTGGTGTTGCTAAAGGAGATAATTGTCATTTTTGTGGAAATAATCGGATGATTGGAAGTTAAATTGTCGAGCTTGTCTAGACGATCTAAAGAATAAGACTAACAATGGTCAAGCTTCAGGTATCGGGTTAGAATTGGAGCAAAAGTTGTTGCTCTAGTTGAAGGAACTCGATACTTAATTTTGCCCATATAGGCGAGATTGAGAACTTGATAAATTGTTATTACGTGTCTGCCTTTAGGGGATATATTAAGTCAATTTCTTGTCAGGACAAGAAAGGTTTTCATTTTAATTAAATAAATAATAGTTTTTTATTCTATTTCAATGATAAGACTTATAATGTTGCACAATTAGTTAACAATTTATATGTTCTAAGTTGACTCAAATCAAACATTACCTCTAGCATTGTCGTTAAGCCATATTAATGAGAAACGCATTTCTGAGTTACATATAGATGAATACTTGGATAAGTTTGATTTTGAATCATACGGAAGATGCGAACTTTGTCTCATTGGCAAAATAACTAAAGCTTCTTTTACCTGATCAGGTGAAAGGGCTACCGAACGATTATGACTTTTATATAATGATGTATGTGGTCGAATGCATATGATGGCAAGGGGGCTTATACTACTTCATAACATTTACTGATAATTTCAGTAGATATGGATATGTGGTTCTTATAAAGAACAAATCCGATTCTTTTGAAATGTTCAAAGAATATAAGGCCGAAGTAGAAAAGAAAATAAGGGAAAAGTATAAAAGTTTTACGATCAGATCGTGGAGGAGAATACTTAAACCTCAATTTCAAGAGTTTCTTGAAGGAGTGTGATAGTGTATCATAACTTACTCTTTCTGGAACACCTCAATGGAATAGAGATTTTTGAGGAGAAATCGTACCTTGTTGGACATAGTGCGATCGATGATGAGTCAAGCGGATCTTCCATTCAGTTTCTAGGGTTATGCTCTAGAAACGGCTGCATATACACTTAACCAAGTTCCGACTAAAGCAGTTCAAAATACACCGTATGAGATATGGACTGATAAACGTCATAGCATGTCATTTATGAAAATTTTGGGATGTGAAGCATTGGTAAAATGTTTAGCCTCTGACAAGCTTGGACCAAAATTAGATAAATGTTATTTTGTGGGATATCCTGAAGAAACTAAAGGGTATAGTTTCTATAATCCTCCCGAGAACAAAGTGTTGGTTGCTCGAACCGCTGTATTTCTTGAAAGAGAGTTACTTTCAAAGAAAATTAGTGGGAGGACTATAGATCTCGATGAAGATCGAGTTGTACAAAATAATATTGAACCAGAGTTGGAAAATGGGCAGGAAGTACATCAAGATGTTCCTGCTCCGGAAACACAGGTTGTTCGTAGATCTACTAGGGCTCGTCATGAGCCAGAGAGATATTATGGATTTCTTTTGACTCGAGATGATGATGTAATGCTCATAGATAATGATGAGCCTCTTACCTACCAAGATGCTATGAACAGTCCAAACTCCGAGAGATGGCTAGAGGCCATGAAATCCGAAATGGAATCCATGTATCAAAATAAAGTATGGACTTTAGTTGATCTACCTGAAGGGGTAAAACCTATAGGGTGCAAGTGGGTTTTCAAGAAGAAAACTGACATGGATGGTAAACTACAGACCTATAAAGCGCGACTGGTGGCAAAAGGTTTCAAACAAGTTCATGATATAGACTGTGATGAGACCTTTTCACCAGTTGCTATGGTCAAGTCCATCAGGATTTTGCTAGCAATAGCTGCTTAATACGACTATGAGATTTGGAAAATGGATGTCAAAACCGCTTTCTTAAATGGGAGCCTTGAAGAGGATGTATACATGATACAACCTGAGGGTTTTATCGATCCCAAGTTTGCTAAGATGGTCTGTAAGTTGCTTCAATCTATTTATGGATTGAAGCAAGCCTCAAGGAGATGGAATCGTCGTTTTGATGAAACAGTCAAAGAATTTGGCTTTATTCAAAATGAAGATGAACCATGTGTTTACAAGAAGGTTAGTGGGAGCCACGTGGCATTCCTAGTACTATATGTAGATGACATATTACTAATAGGGAATGCCATACCTTCTCTACAGGTTGTTAAGACTTGGTTGGGAAATAGTTTCTTGATGAAGGACTTAGGTGATGCTACCTATATATTAGGGATCAAGATCTATAGAGATAGATCAAGGAGATTAATCGACCTAGTCGGAGTACATACATTGATAAAATATTGCATCATTTTAGGATGCAGGAGATAAAAAAAAGGATATGTTTCGATGTCTCATGGGATAGTGATCTCAAAAGATAATTGCCTCCTAAGTCATTAGATGATAAGGGTTGTTTGAGAAAGCTCCATCTGCTTTAGCAATTGGATCTATAATGTGTATAATGATCTGTATTTATCCTGTTATTTCGTATGCTTTGAGCATGACGAGCAGATACCAGTCTAATCCAAGTGAGGGTCACTGGATAATTTTCAAGAATATTCTTAAGTACTTAAAGAGGACTAAAGATTTATTTTTGGTGTATGTAGAAGATAGGGAACCGGTTGTAAAGGGTTACACTGATACTAGTTTCTTAACCTAATTTCTGGATAGACAAGGATGATTAGTGTCTATGTCTGGTTTGTATTTTGTCTAAATATAAGTGATGTTAGCTTGAATAGTTCACAGCAAGAACATTGATGATTCTATAAAGGATTCCGAATATATTGATATTTTTTTGAAACAGCCAAGGAGACTGTTTAGGTATGTCCTTAGGCGATATCACCTTATTAATGAGATTAATGATCAAGGAGATATAAATGTAAAGTGCATAGTAATGATAGTGTTGCAGACCCACTGACTAAGGCTTTGTTGCAGCAGAAGTACGATGGTCATACTAGTTCCATGAGTATTAGATACATGGGTGATTGGCTCTAGTGCAAGTGGGAGATTGTTAGTGTTTGTGCCCTAGAGACAACACTATGATGTTTTAGTTTAAGACATTAGGATTATTAATGTTTATGTTCTATCGATTATTCTATTTATAATTTATTAATTCTTAATTTACTGCGATATAAATATTAGATTAATAAATGTCCTTGGAATATGATATGCAATTCTATATCTCTAAGTACGTGACTTAGAAATGAGATTATGAGAATATTATCAATATTCCTAAAGGTCCCTAGTCGAGTATTATTATTAAGGGACAATAATAATGTATTAAGACCGGTGTATTCGTTGACTGATGATCACATCTCATTGATCATAGGTATTGTATACTAAAGTCAAAAACACAGGCATATGTATATGTACATGGTGCTGGACAGACCCAATGTGAGATTCTACATGTCTGTTGTGTCATAAGTAATTCTCACAGTGATAATGATGTAATGGTCCTTAGACCTGAAGTCATTATAATTCTATACGAGAATTAATATACATTGATTCCATTAAAAGTTATCCTTAACCGGGTAATGATAAAAGTGGACATTAGGTATATTATGAATCGTATGAGAAATATGAATGATCTAGATGGGATTTAACCCTCCTATTTTAGGAATGATATTATTGGCCTCTTGTGTGAGCTAGACTATGAAATGCATGGCCACGCTCAAATGTTGATTTGATATGATAGTCTACTCATTGATCAAGGAAACTTGGATTAAAATATGATGAGGATGACACATTACATTCCTCTTGTTTAATCTATAATATTTGGTTAAAGGGATTATATTACATTGTACATTATTCACAAAAGGTTTAATCGATCACCGATTCATTTATTATTACTTGGGTAGCAATGATGTATTACTAGATGTTGTAGGATTTTATACATCACGGAAGCATGTTAAAATAATTTTCTTGATATAAAATCCAAATAAAGGAATACAAATCGTGATTAAATCATATGGGATCGTTTCTAACCTTTAAAAGCGATCCAAGAATGATGAGCGGAGATCCCTAGCAGCTGATCCTCATGTGTGAAGCACTCCACCGGTATCCACCAAGAGATCAATGTGATGGAGGAGGAAGGGGTTGGGAGAATTAGGGTTTGCTTAACTTTTTTAGGTTAAGGTAAAATCAGGGTTTATAATAGTATATTTATAGGCAAAATTTTCAGCTGAAAATTTTCCCATAAAATATTATTATTATTAACCCTTTATTCTTATTAACCAATTAACTAATAACTAAAACACCTTTTAATTATTAATCCTTTTTCTAAACACTTTAGAAATAATTCTCTCACTTGATTTAATTTCTAAATATTAAATTCTTAATTAATAATATTAACAACTTTTTCTTAATTAATTTATAATCAATTAAATCTCATTTAATCAATTATTAAATTTTCTAATTAATTATTTATTACATAAATAAATAATTATCAGCCATTATTAATTAATTCCTCCACCATTAAATCATTCTCTTTTATGGTGTGACCATGTAGGTTCAATATTAAGCCGGTTAGTAGAAATAAATAATAATAAAACTATTTTATCATTATTTATATAAATTCTCTAATTCATTAAATATGATTAATTAATTAATCATATTATTCTACATCGTGAGGGATGCTTCTCAGTATATCGCGACTATCCGGATAATACGAATTCACTGCTTAGAATACCAAGAACCCATTCAGTGAATAGGTTACCGTACAATCAATTCCTTCTACCCTGCAATGTCACGATTAAATACAAGGCATGAAACTTGTGTCAAGCCTATCTTATTTAATCATATGTTTTCCCATTCACTATGCTTAGTTCTAATTAATGTAAATTAGAACTCCTTTCTAATTTCATTCACTCTGGGTCGAGATTCCTGAACTAGCATAAGTGGATCAGCATTGAACATTCTCTTCCTTCACTGGAAAGGGTAGATCCTTTATTAATCATACACTATCTTCGTGTACAAATTCTTATACCCGGTAGAGCCCTTATAATTGTCCCTGGTGACTAAGAACTAAACCAAAACATAGTTCAGTGTACACAAGATGACTATGATGACCTCAAGTCTAAGGGATACTTATACAACATCACTATGTGAACAACTGCTGACACGTGAATGAACTCCATCAGTTGTTCAGCTGTGTGAGTCATGTTCAGTGAACTTATTCTATAATAAGCACCTACATACTAGCTATAGTGTCACCACACAAATGTCTATGAGAACAGACAGCCTTCATAATGAAGCAAGCATAGTATGTACCGATCTTTGCAGATTATTAATTACCAGTTAGTAATCCTACGACCAGGAACTATTTAAGTTTAGAGTTATCATCTTTTAGGTCTCATTATTATGATCTCATCACAATCTATAAAAAGCTTTACTCTAAACTGTGGTATATCTTATTTAAACACTTAAAATAGATAAAGCCCGCAATAAAAACAAAACAAGTCTTTTATTAATATCAATGAAATCAAAACATATTACATAAAAGTTATTCCTAAATCCTCATACATGATTGGACTTAGGACACATCTCTTTCAATCTCCCACTTGTACTAATGCCAATCACTCTGGTATCTAATACCCATCTTGTCTTTATGATGATCAAAGTGACTTTGAGAAAGTGGCTTTGTTAAAGGGTCTGCTATGTTGTTATGTGTGTCAACTCTCTCGACGTTGACATCTCATCTTTCAACAATCTCCCTAATCAGATGAAAGCGCCGCATGACATGTTTGGAATTTTTATGAGACCTAGGTTCCTTGGCTTGTGCTATTGCTGCGTTGTTATCACAATACAACACAATAGGCTCTTCAACGCTAGAACAAATCCCAACTCAAAAACAAATTTCCTCATCCAAACGGCTTCTTTTGCAGCCTCACTTGCAGCTACATATTCTGCTTCCGCTGTGGAGTCAGCCGTTATAGGCTGTTTGGAACTCTTCCAACTAATCGCACCACCATTCAGAGTAAACACATGCCCTGACATGGATTTTTATCATCACTTTCTGATTGAAAACTAGAGTCAATATAACCCTCTATTTTCAACTCAGATTCACCACCAAAAACAAGAAAAATGTCCTTAGTCCTTCGCAAGTACTTAAGGATGTTCTTCACTGCTTTCAGTGGTCTTCACCTGGATTGGACTGATTTCTGCTCGTCACACTAATTGAATAAGCAATATCAGGCCTAGTACACAACATCGCGTACATGATAGATCCTATTGCTGAAGCATAAGGAATCTTACTCATACGCTCTCTTTCCTCAGGTGTTAGGAGACATCTTTCCAGAAAGGGACACTCCATGGTTCATCGGTATGAGACATCTTTTGGAGTTTTCCATGCTAACCTTTTAAGCACTTTCTGGATGTATGTACCCTGGGTAAGACCTATCATTCTTCTAGATCTATCTTATAGATCTTCATACCGAGAATGTAGGATGCTTCTCCCAAGTCCTTCGTGGTGAAGTTCTTCGATAGCCATACTTTGACTATTGCAGCATCGGTATATCATTTCCTATAAGAAGTATGCCATCCACATACAATACAAGAAATGTTACCGCGCTCCCACTAACCTTCTTGTAGACACATGGTTCATCTATGTTTTTGATAAAACCAAACTCTTTGACTGTCTCATCAAAACGGATGTTCCATCTACGAGAAGCTTCCCTTAAACCATATATGGTTCACAGCAGCTTACACACTAGGTCTTCATTTCCCTCGGAAAGAAAACCCTCTGGCTGTGTCATATACACTTCCTCTTCAAGTTCTCCATTGAGGAAGGCCGTTTTCACGTCCATTTGCCAGATCTCATAGTCGTAGTAAGCAACAATCGCAAGCAAAATCCGAATTGATTTTAACAGGGCTACAGGCGAAAAAGTTTCAACAAAGTCAATCTGTAACACCCCCAAATCCGGGGTCGGGGATTCGGGTTGTCATGAGTTCCATTTCCCTTATCAATACTTAATCTTAATAGTCAACCAACTACTATGTACTGTGACCCCACAATATACACACACACCACAAGTTATAGTCTTAGAGATGAATACCAAAAATAACACAAGTCATTTTATTCCACAATTATAAACCATTACACCTTAAAAAGGGTTTCTGAATAATTTACATATTCTTTGCCATTATTATAATTCATAAATATACATAAGTCTGGAACATCAAAAGTTGAAAGCCTAGCCTATTGGTAGACCCTACCTTAGCTACAACAGCATCAACGCCTATAGGAAATTGGGAACGTTTTCTATCCGCTCACGAATTGGGAGCTTGGCCCTGTTCATCTTGTCTATCTGTTGTTGTGTGATGAAAA